>NC_142777.1:14553357-14743357 GCF_988280905.1 Pimephales promelas
TTACGTGTATTTTTGTTGTGAAATCTTAACTGATTTTTTATAAAGTAAACATAAGAATCAGTAATGTTTCAAGATGAACACCCTGGACAGAAGAGACTTCTTTTTAGTATAAAATATGTCCATATATTATTATCCATAGGGCTTTGAGGAACATTAATTTTTTCATCTCTCAATCATCAGTGTATTGCAGTGCATTATATATTTTGACCCCCCCCCCCCCCCCCCCAAAAAAAAAAAAAAAAAAACTGTAGTTTTGATCCATTGGCCATAAATAGCATCTGCACCAAATTGCATATTTTTGCTATATATATATATATATATATATTGAAAAATTTTTCCCTCCTCCATTATGAGCTCCATATTCTCACTATTTTATATACTGCATGAGCAATAAAAGCCAGATGTACCAAATATGTAAATATATAAAACAATATATCAAAACAATAGAAAAATATAAATATTTTGTCAAAGGGTTCAATAAACTGTTCCATTTAAAAACTCGATCAAAGCTGATCATTTCCTAGCTAGTTCAGGCTTTACAGTGCTAAAAGCAGCAAAACAAATTCTAGTATGGTTTATGAATACTTATTGAAAAATTAAACATAAAATACATATTTGTCTTATTAATGTAACGAGAATGAGATTTTTGTTTGCATTACGGTAAGGACAATCTGAGGGGCGTCTTTTTTGTATGTTGGATTTTTCCAACTTTTACATTTTCTTAAACTTCTTCAGATTGTTCTGGGTTCAGTTCTTAACATAAAAGTACATAAACATACTAAACCCACACACCCTGTTCTCACAAGGCGTTAAGTTAACATGCATGTATACAACACACACACACACACACACACACATGGCGGCCATTCCTTCACACAGCAGCAATCAGTAATCAGAAACCTCTGGCCTGCTTTCCACACACAGAAAAAAGGCAACTGCCGTAGAGAGAGAAAAAAAAGATTTCACCCAGCCAGTTTACCAGGGCAGACAGCCAATACTGAGAAAGAGAAAAGGAGAGTGAAAGGGAGGGAGTGAAAGGGCAGGAAACTCCATACATAGCCAACAGGAAGATGAGAGTTGGGGAAGGAAGTGCCTTGTATGGTCACAAAAGGTTTCCTGGCTGGCCGCGAGAGACCACATTTCTTTAGCTGGTTGGTTCCCTGAGCCCGGATCACATGACACGCAGCGGGAGAGGAGAGATTTCAGGGCCCGGGCCACAGCATGTGTTTATGTGTGTGTTCAACACTGAAGCCACTCCCTGCTCTCCTACACTCCAGCCCCGTCGCTCTGTTATGCAGCTTGCGGTGACTGCGCTAAGCTAATCCGCACAGCTCAGACTGTGGTTATGTATGCTTAAAAAAACCCTCAAACAACCACTCAGGCTTAGAGCGTAACCCAAACATTCCTCGTTGGCTTCTTTATGTCATAAAAGACACAACAAAACTGTTTGAACTTGTTTCGCTAAATGAGGAAAGTTCAACAAAATAAAGAGCTTAGCCCACAGTCATAGAACTGCTAGCTAGACACGCCTGAGGTGCTTTTTGGCCATCATTTCTGATAAAATACTCTTTACAATAAGTGCTCTTAAAAGATTATACTTTGACCTGTACTTATGATTGCCTTTAATTTGACATTACATTTTAAACCATTGTGTTTTTATAACCTTTAGAGTACACTTTTTTTTAAATGTTGACTAGCTGGTTTCACAGACAAGGCTTAAACCTGTATAGTCCCAGACTAAAATGAATGTTTGAGCTGTTTTAACTAAAAGCAACTTGTTTTTCTTAAAATAAATCGGTGTCATTGTTTTGTCTCAAGATGCACACCAGTAATGTTTGTTTCTAAGGCAAGTTTATAAAAAGCGTCTTAGATGTATAAATATAAGAAATGTATTCCCATGCAGCAAAGTGACTCAACGTGGAAACGACATCTCTCATGACATCGAAACAACGTTGATCTGGCATTGTTTTGCTCATCGAATTAACGTTGAACCAACGTCAGACCCGCCATTCTTCAAAACTAATTGAAAATCGACGCAATTGGTTTGCTTTCCTATAACATTGAAACGACGTTGATTTCAAGTTGATTTTCCGTTAGTTTTGAAGAATGGCGCGTCTGACGTTGGTTCAACGTTAATTCGATGAGCAAAACTATGCCAGATCAACATTGTTTCGATGTCATGTTTTCACGTTGATTCAATGTCAGTTTGCTATCTGGGTAGCTACTATACTGTAACAAGGAGCATGACAAGATCCAAAGCACACAAAATGAATTCTGACATCCAATGATTAAACACACAAGTGGACAGTTAATTGAGCACTTTACAATTTAAACACAATCTAACTATTTATTTGTTAAAAAGAAAAAAAAATGCACAGGTAAAGTAATATTGTACTTATTCAGACAACCAGTTTGCATTACAAACCAGCAGAAACGGTCCAAACTTTATTCCAGATAGAGTCCGGGTGGTTTGATTGACAGTTTGAGGATCCAAGTTACAAGTTTCTTTTAATAATTCCCATTTGTTAAATATTTGTGAAACCCACAGACAAACGTTAAATGAGTAGTTCACTTTTACTTTTACTCACCCCTATGTCATCCACTATTATTCATCGTCTGGTGTCGATTAAAGCCATTTGAAGCTGCACTGAAACTCTTTTTTGGACCTTGAACCGTTTGGTTCCCAGTGAAGTCCATTATATGGAGAAAATCCTGGAATGTTTTCATCAAAAACTTAATTTCTTTTCGACTGAAGAAAGAAAGACATGGGCATCTTGGATGACATCCTTTAAAGGTGACTTAACAGTAACGATTTATGGGGAAAAAAAGGATGATATATGGGTTTCTACCCCACAGCAACAATATAGCCTATACTCTATGAATAACGCAAATTTAAAAAATAAATATTATGACATTTCTAAGCTATAAAACGCTTTGGTAAAGCTCAGACTGTGCATGCTGCTGGTTCTCTTTCAGGATTTCTAAATGATGCTGTTTTACCTTATCAGCTCATGTGCAGGGCAGCATCTGACCTTTTAAACTGCACTGAGAACAACATAGTCGTCGATTTTATAGCCTTTGTGGCGGTGAACGCTTGAAAGAGAGAATCTGAAAAAGAGGGGAGAGAAGACAGACAAGAAACAGAATCGCTGAGATCTGAGCATTTAAGCCATGTTGATGTATCGATGGCAAGTCCTACGAGATGATTGACATGTTGATGAGCGGAAATCGATTCACACTCGTTCAATTATCATCAGGATTCATTGCAACTTGCTTATCTGGGCGCATATCAAATCGTCATTGATTGAGAAAATAAATGTTTGTAGGAAATTCATGTTAGTGTTTGCAAAAGCATATAAATCTGGCTTGGAGATTAAAACAGCCGAAAGAAAGAAATGTACATAAAACATGTAGGTAAACATTGCAGGTGCATGTTTTCTGCATAATAAAAGAAATATTGCTTTTAAACACTTATGAGGCTCAGATGCATTGGGCTTTTTAATACAGACCCAGAGAAAGAATTATTCATAAATCTTTCCTGCATGTGACGCGTATAAGTCCGTACACCTGATCTAGTTGCGTATAGAAAGAAAAGATGATGGATTGATGGATGTGTGTGTTTGTAGGAATGGGCTGGGCTGTAGACATGAGGGTAATGAAGCAGACATCCCTATTCTGTAAATTCAGAAGATTCGTTCACACACCCTCATTGTGTGAATTCACAGAACAGTACACATAAAAACATGGGTGATGGACCATGTAAACACAGAGCAATATATTAACGGCACCCGAGAGCAGAAGGGCCACCTTTCACCTCCAGTCCCTGCAAGAATGCTGCCAGACCTGAAAGTGCATCATTGCATATTGCACCACTCTGTAAGAAAAAAAATATTCATCTTCTAGTTTTTCGCAGCAACGCCATTTGAGAACTATTTTGATTCCCCAAAGAACCTTTCAGTGCACAGTTCTTAAAAGAACAAATTTTCTGTGTTAAAGGCCCCCCTGAAATCAAAATTTTGCTTTTAGTATGAATATGTTAGCCTTCAGGTTATGAACAATCTGGTGTGTGTGTGGAGAAATAAGCATTCAAAACATACAGTCTCTCACTTCTGCTAAAATGGATCGCGGATTTTTATACCATCACCGCGGACTGAGCTTCTCATCACATCTTCTGTCCAATCAAATGCTCTCTGGAATCTAAAGCTCCGCTCCCTGTGATATAAATACCACCTGGCCGAACCAAACGTTGACACGTCATGGGGAAATATGGGTTGGAGATGTGTGTTCGGTTGCTTATTCTGTTTTCCAACTGTATGTTGGTTAAGAATGATATGGCTAGAATTCATTCACACCTCCAACGTATCATCAGCGCTCGGGTTCGCTTCCATGGTGCCGTCAAGTACGACTTGCAGTCCGTGAGGTAAACTAAACGCTATTGGATATTTGAAAAGGGGGAGGGGCCATTCAATATGTCCTGCCTTAGTTTCCTTAGTTTCAGTGTCGCTCTTCGAAAAAAAGGGTTCATTGGGGTTCTATACTTTACTCAACTACTATTCTTTACTCAACTCCAAAGAACTTTTTATGCTAAAAAAGGTTCTATACTGACAAGAAAGAACCCTTTTGGCACAAAGGTTCTTTTATTATTGCATTATTCTGCAACATTTTGTAGTTGTAATTAAATGATTGTTTATTAAACTGTTGTAGTAACTTAACATCACATTTAATCATGCTGATTTTTGGAGGAAAAGAAACTGAAATGGCACTCTTCGTGTGATATTGATTAACTACATAAAGTGATATAAATAATATACATTTTCTAACCCCATATCTTGAATTTTGTGATCATTCACAAGCATTCATAAATACATTTTAGGGTCTTGATGTTTGTCAGTAATATGAAATATTTAATGGAAGGACAAAACAAATGATAATGAATGGACCCAAAAGGTTCCATATAGAACCCTTTTCCTGGTTACAAAGAACCCTAAAGGGTTCTGTATAGAACCTTTTAGGAGTTCCAAATACGTAGCACTGACAGAACCTTTTAAGGTTCTATATAGAACCTTACGTCAATGCATCATTCAAAGTTGTGGGATCCAAGGCACTTCAGTAGGCCTTTAAGAACATGTTAATAATCTAAAAAAGAACCTTTTGTGCAATGGAAAGATTCCATGGATGTTAAAGGATTCCACTATAGACTATAGAACCCAGTAAAGAACCTTCATATATATATATATATAGTATATATATATATATAAAATAAATAACCCTATTCCTATATATATATATATATATATATATATATAAATGTGTGTGTGTGTGTGTGTGTGTTGAAAAATATAAAGAAAGTCTTTATTTAACAATCTAATAATGAACACGCATGGAAAAATACAACCACTTTCAACAAAGCGTTAACGAGACCAAACGAAGAACTGAGGACACTTGGGCTTAAATACACAGGGAGAGTAATCAAGGAAAAAATGGAACAGATGCTCATTAATTAAGAACCATGGATACTAACTAGGGAACTAAGGGAAATGGGAACACAAACTAAACAAAACAGAGTAAGCTTTACATATGACACCAAGGATAAGGAACATGTCCAACTTAGCAAAATAATGGTCACCATGTCAAATAAGGTGAATGATATTTCATGCGACCATATTACCTTTATCTTGGTTTTGGTACTTATCACACATTTGATCATATATATATTTGTATGTTGTTCTTTAAAACAAGCAGTTTCTGAGTAGCACTTGTCCCATTATTTCCAGCTTTCTCGGGTTCGGAATGTACAGTTTTGGTCACTGACGTGCTGATTCAATGCTGTTGCAATTTTTGAGGCTGTATTGTCACAGCTATCTGTGATGAGTCCATCTGTCCCTCAGCTTTGGCCAGTGCTGTCATTATTTTGAAACTGTTCGTCTTGACCCATTAGACATTTTTGCACTTGCAGTTTGATCTTATTGGAAATCTGTTAGCGGCCTATAATGAAAATGTATTGAAAATCTAAAGCAAGCACAACAAAATTTTGACATTTTCTGAAGAAAATGTGCTTGCAGAGCAAAAGTCATCACCACATTATAAAATTGTTGCCAGGTGATTACTAAGGTCTTACTATATGAATTCTACGATATTTTAAGTGTTTTTTAGCGTTATTGATTGTTGCTAGGGTGTTGATGTATCATTTCCGTGATGTTATGAGTTCTTTTTAGTATGCCCCTATGTGATTTGTAGGCTGCCCTTAATGGTTAGTCGTTTTAAAAATTGGTCACTAGGGCGTTGTTTGTGTTTTGGATGCTAACACATTTCGATGTAGTTGTCAGGGTGTTTTATGGTTGCTAGGGTGTTGCTATGCTTCTAAAGTAATCTGATTGCTAACATTTCTATGTAGTTGTCAGGGTGCTTTTTTATGGTTGCTAGGGTGTTGCTATGTTAATATGTCAACACATTCCTGTGTAGTCGTCAGGGTGTTTTTATGGTTGCTAGGGTGTTGCTATGTCATTTCTAAGATGTTTTGCAATCAAGCACATTGCTATGAAAGTGTTTTGGTGCATTTAATGGTTTCTAAGTGCTCTATGCGGTTACTGTAATGTTGACCATAATGTTACTAAAGGGTTCCGAGTTGTTTAACCAAGTTGATATGAGGTTGTCAGGGTGTTCTTGATTGCTACAAGAGCAAGAATGGGCAAGTTTGGTCCTGGAGGGCCACTGTCCTGCAGAGTTTGTCTCTAACCTTGATCAAACTCTGCCTGTATGCTTTCTAGTAATCCTGAAGACCTTGATTAGCTTGTGTGTTTGATTAGGGTTGGAGCAAAACTCTGCAGGACAGCGGCACCCCAGGACCAAAGTTGGCCACCCCTGTGCTAGAGTGTTTCTCGCTGCTTATTGTTAGAGTGTTGGTGATTGCTAGGTGTTTGCCTGGCAAACCAATACAATACATGGAGATGGTTATGGTACAATTGTCAAAAACTTGCACTTTGAAACGTGTAACAACCCCTAAAGTTGAAACGTCTTTTTCTCATGGTATTTTTTAAAATAATTTTATCCATCCAGTATGCACGTGCGGCTTCTTGACTCATGGCTTGACGAACTCCAGCACATGCACACACAAACATGGCTTTGGCTCAGTGTCAGACAGTAAATAATGGGCATCCCATAGGAGATTACTTCACTCAGTGAGATTGTCAGGGTCATGGCAAGAGCCTTTACAGTGTGGGATTCACGTGTGGCATTGCTAGCGTTCCTCTGGCTGGAGGAATGTGTGTTCCCTGCATTCATTTTGTCATAAGATTTCCCCGGTGGAAGTGCAGAAGCAGTTCAGCTATAGAACAAGACACTAGTAGATGTGCTTTTGGACCCGGCAGATGTCAGTGAGTACGAAAAGTACAGATGACAAAGTATTTCCTTAAATATTTCCTCTTATTCCAGTTCAATATTAGTGTCAGAAACTGGTAACACATCTGCTACACTATAAGCAAGCAATATGTTAGCAGTATAAATGTGGTTTGAATGTTTTCAAAAATGGCTGTTTATACTAAAGGTACAATGATGTACTAAAAATTTACACGTTTTTCCTTTGCGTTTTTTTCACGTACAGACGACTGCATTGTCAATATGATCCCCATTCACACGGATCCACGTAACCGATTAAAAACGCTGTATTATTCATGCCAGACTAGTAGTTAGCGATATCACTTTGTAAAGAAATGAACGCACTTATAGAGTGAACACGCGATACAAATGTGTTTAATGGCACCATTTTCACAAATTCACATTACATGGACATGATAACAGTATCGTTTTCAAAAACTTGCACTTTGAAACCAGTTTTGAAAAGTTTGCGTTTTCAGGCCGTTAAAACTCTGTTGTCATCTAAATTAACAGTCAAAACAACACATAAAAAGTTTTCCGTTTTTAGTTGAAAACGGTGTTGTGTAAACAACCACTATGACCCTTGAGCTTGACATGGTGACATTGGCTCAACCAATGGTGTAAGTGGAGCAGCGACTAACTGTTTGTCCAACCAATGCCAGACAGGTGGAGTTTATGGTGGTGGTGGGGAGTTTAATCTCTGGAAACTGTTATTATTCTTGCAATTACATTTGGTTCAGCTAATGGCATAGAAATTACACAGTCCACTGAAAAAACTGTGTGAAAATGTGTGTGTGTCTAAAAAATGCATTTATCACTTACCTCTTCAACCTCAACATACGCTGATAATTGCTTTCTGACATCCATTAATGTCAGTAAGCTTTTGATGAGAGCTTGAGAGGGAAGTTCTCCACTTTCCCATTAAAGTAAACAGAATTTTTATTTTCATGTGCAGGAGTGCCTTGCCTGATCATAGAAAGCTGCCTTCTGCCAATACAAGCCACATTTGAAGCTTCAAATCTGATATCTGATATTTAAATAGTGTGTGCTGTAATTCTTTCTCAGTACCTTGCAAACATCTAACCTTCTATAAACCAAACACCTCTCAGCTACATACATTTTGTCACTGCATTGGACTCTGTGACACATCACTGAGACTCTTTTCAAATCAGGCCTTTCAACGAATTCCCGCGGACGTTATGAACGAGCGATGAGTTACATCTGCTTTAAAGGCCAATATCAAGCAGCGGAGAATGGCTGGCGAAGTGAAGCCGACGGGTAAAAGCTTAGCGCTCATTTCCATTCTTATGCGAGCTTTTACCCTGTTGAACCAGATGGAATAACAGCACGGATCGGAGGGTCATTATTCACAATGGAGTTCTATTAGGGCGCATCAGGGTCCATGGCTGAGCCGCAGCCGGCTGGTGTGAATAACACTTAACAGAGCCCGTATTTCCAGCGGGGGGAGAGGGGAAAAAATACCTGCGAGGTGCTCTTTTGTAATCCGACGCAATTATCTGAGGCTTCACGTACATTAGAGCTGGAGAATAGTGCAGGTTAGAAGTAGGGGAGGTTAGAGGGGGTTATTGTGTATTTATAGCGCCGCGGCTGCTTGACAGGCCGGGTCTGCAATCCAATCACGGCTTAACTGTAATGAGGATGGGTGTTGGAGCGGCAGGGTTTTTAGGGAAAGCGAGTGTGTTTTTCTTTTTCCTTTTTTTTTTCCTCTAGTGATTTTGTGTTTAACCTGGAATAGCTACAGGTTAGGGTTGTGAATACCCATGAGTGTCACTGTAATGGACAATAACATGTTAAAAGCACATGAGATGTATTACATTAGCACTTTACGTGGCTCAGTTTGTATGTGGACTGCCATCGGTGTACATGTCAGAACCAGGCGATATACAGTCTATGGCCTAGATAATAGCAGAATACATATAAAGGAGAGTGGTTGAAACTGTGAGACCCCCACTCTTTTCCTTTTTGAGTAACTTGGGGTTCAGATCAATGTTGGCCAGTTTGTGCGTATATTTTTCTCCATCAACAAAAATAGTTTCAAAAGAACTATTTGCTTTTTTGCATATTGCCAAGCAATGCGCAGACTGAGACAGTAGCTAGTCTGGAAAGGAATATGTAAGTGCTGGGCTTTTTTAACCCAATTTTGGGTCATATTGATGCTAAAGGGTGCCATGTGCGTAGTATTTCGACGAAATGTCAATGGGCTCGAGAAACCCTCTCATAGCAACGAGGATACGAGAAAAAACACACACTGAATTTGGATCATATTGTAACGCAGGAGTTTCCTTCATCACCTCCTTCACACCCACATAGGGAGCCGTCTCCCGAGTATTAAAAACTACATCTCCCATCATACAATCCGACTGGACTCACACATACCTGTTGTCACACCTGTATCCCATTTGCTCGTGTATTTAACCAGCTTTCTACCCTCATTCAGTGCGAAGTATTGTTGAGCCCTGGTTGACTTACGCCTTGTTTACACGATGGGAAAATGCAGATATTTCTCTGCGTTTTGCCCTCTCATTTACACGAAAACGCTGTTTTTATCACTGAAAACGATTATTTCTAAAAACTCCGGCCGAAGTGGAGATTTCTGAAAACGCCGGTTATGTGTTGTCGTGTGAACTGGGAGAAACGGCATTTTAGGTTCTCTCTGTCATTTCTGAGGATTCTTGAATGGCTTTATCCTTATCCTACACTGCTGCCAAATAGGTTTGGCATAGTTATGATGGCGCTCGACGGCGTATTTACACGTATGTGTGTAAACAATGTTATTTTTGCAAACGGAGAGGGGGAAAATATTAGTTTTGCTAAATACCTGGCTTTGTGTAAACGTGGCCTTACTGAGTGTTTATCTTCATGTTTCCCCTTACTGGTTTAGATCATGGACTGTTGCTGATTTCTACGATCATTCTCTGGGTACCTAGACCTTGGACTGTTTCCTGGCTTTCAATCATTCTCTGGCTCCCTTGACCCTGGACTATTTACCGTGCTTTGAATCTCAGACTATGTTAACACGGAAACGATTCTGAAGAGAAAACGCAAAAGTGGTGTTGCGTTTTCACTTTTTATTCTGCATTTAGACAAGCGTTTTGGGTGAGAAATCCGCGTGCATATGGTGTCGCAAAAGTGTGTGAAATTCGATGTAGTATGCACTCCAGGCGGCTAGGTGGCGATGTGAAGCACTGCCACACAACAACACCAAGTCTGCGCACCTGCGCACAACCTGCAGACTTTTGCGTTACACGGGAACAGTGGTGGAGCGTTTTTAAGATAACACAGAAATACTGTGCGGTTCCGAGTGTGTTTTATTTCTGTCAAAGGAGAGCGGGCAAAAAACCTGGAACATATAAAAAACCTGTAATGGAGCTAGGGGGAATTATCACAGACCACTTTAGCGGAAATAGAAATTTCTATCGCTTATTTGTTCTTGTTAGACTATCATATTAGCTTAGCTAAAGTAAAATCACTAAAAGCCTTAACTTCCGCTAGAAAAAAAAATAGTCCCTGACCGTGAACAGCAACAACAATCCAATGTGTAATATGCATGAAAGCTCAAATGAAAACAACATAGGAACTGCAGTGATAAATGGAACTGTTACGTGAGGCGGTCATAGCTGTGTTTTATCATGAATAAAGCACAGCTATTGACCAATCAGAACTATATAAATATACTTATATAGAATCAGAACTATATAAATATAGTATAATTAATTACAATTTGTTTTGTATTGTCCCCATTTTTAATTTGGAGATAATAACAAGTATGATTTCAGTGGTATTTTGACCACTAGGAAACCGATTCCCATTTCAGAAATCTGCTCACCTTACAATAGACATTGAGACAATTCCCTCGGTTTTGTAACATAATCACTCCACTAAACCTAAAACAGATTTGAGAGAGCTCTAACAAAATCAGTTCATGCATTTTGTGTTAAAAGATGTAGTATATTATTAAAATTGATGAAAAATGGATGTTGACAACAAAGCCAGTCTAACATTCTCCTCATTCTCACGCAATTCGCCAAATCAATTCCGTACAAAAGCTGCACCATCTTTGATGTTAATGTGATTTAAAAATGCTTGACATAAGAAAATCCATAAAAATGTGAGGGCATGTAGCCGATATTCAATCCGCAGAACATACCTTCACTGGTCAGTGCGTGGCTCAGCAATCTAATACAGGCATGTTCTGCACAGTCTATATCAGTATGTAATTTGTATTGCTCTAATTTCTGGGTGGTAAGAGACTACACATTTTCACAGCAGGTTACCCAGCATCCCTGCCTCATGCCCACGCACCCTGGTGACATCAGCCTCCATAGAGAAGAGAGATTGGTTACACCTCATCACAAGGATCCTAAAAATACCGCAGCTTCTTTCACTGTATCAAAGACAACCATAGAGGGGGCACAGGGAAGTGAAGGGTGCCAGGCATTTTGACTTGAACAAACACACACGCACGCGATGGTCCTCGTGCTTTCCGTCTTTTAGATGAACTCTTTAGCATTATGCTGCCTTTAGTTTGTACACCTTGCATTGTGTGGATCCGTAGCCTTGCAGCTATGTAAACATCGCGGCGGTATTCACTCCAATTCCGGTTCTCTCGTAGCCGAGCCTATTACAAAGACTGTCACCAAGCAGTATTTGAATTCCCAGTCTCGCGTCCCTGCAAGGATGCCTGTGGCAACAGTGGCAAAGAAAACAACTAGGCCATGACACAACAACAACAGCAACACATTATAAAAACAGTAGTTAGACTACTAATACAATCAAGAGAACATGGGTTATTTCTGCAGACAGCTACTGAATGTTCTGCTCTTTCTTTATGCATCTTTCTAATGAGAAATATGTTGCCATGTAATGCAACACATCTCTATCAGCTGTGATGTAAAATAGCCATCAAATTCAATCTCATACATTATACAAAACACTCACCTAAATTATCTCATTAATGCAATTATCTAATCAACCAATCACATGGTATTTGCTTCAATGCATTTAGGGGTGTGGTCCTGGTCAAGAAAATCTCCTGAACTCCAAACTGAATGTCAGAATGGGAAAGAAAGGTGATTTAAGCAATTTTTGAGGGTGGCTGTTAGTGCAAGACGGGCCAGTCTGAGTATTTCACAATCTGATCAGTTTCTGGGATTTTCACGCACAACCATTTCTAGGGTTTACAAAGAATGGTGTGAAAAGGGAAAAACATCCAGTATGCGGCAGTCCTGTGGGCGAAAATGATGTTGATGCTAGAGGTCAGAGGAGAATGGGCCGACTGATTCAAGCTGATAGAAGAGCGACTTTGACTGAAATAACCACTTGTTACAACCGAGGTATGCAGCAAAGCATTTCTGAAGCCACAACATGCACAACCTTGAGGCGGATGAGCTACAACAGCAGAAGACCCCACCGGATACCACTCATGTCCACTACAAATAGGAAAAAGAGGCTACAATTTGCAAGAGCTCACCAAAACTGGACAGTTGAAGACTGGAAAATGTTGCCTGGTCTGATGAGTCTCGATTTCTTTTGAGACATTCAGATGGTAGAGTCAGAATTTGGCGAAAACAGAATGAAAACATGGATCCATCATGCCTTGTTACCACTGTGCAGGCTGGTGGTGGTGGTGTAATGGTGTGGGGGATGTTTTCTTGGCACACTTTAGGCCCCTTAGTGCCAACTGGGCATCGTTTAAATGTCACGGCCTACCTGAGCATTGTTTCTGACCATGTCCATCCCTTTATGGCCACCATGTACCCATCCTCTGATGGCTACTTCCAGCAGGATAATGCACCATGTCACAAAGCTCGAATCATTTCAAATTGGTTTCTTGAACATGACAATGAGCTCACTGTACTAAAATGGCCCCCACAGTCACCAGATCTCAACCCAATAGAGCATCTTTGGGATGTGGTGGAATGGGATGTGTATCCCACAAATCTCCATCAACTGCAAGATGCTATCCTATCAATATGGGCCAACATTTCTAAAGGATGCTTTCAGCACCTTGTTGAATCAATGGCACATAGAATTAAGGCAGTTCTGAAGGCGAAAGGGGGTCAAAGACAGTATTAGTACGTGTGGATGTAACACAAACCATATACTACCATATAAAAACCATAAACCATATAAAATGCAGTCTTTGTTTAATGTGTGATGTTGTGTTTGATGGCTCTCATGTTGGGTCTTTCCATAGACATGATTTTTATACTGTAGTGTATATTATATCCCCTAAACTTAAACATACCAATCACAGAAAACCTTTTTCATTTTTACATTTAAAAAAAAAAAAACATAACTTAGTATGATTTATAAGCTGTTTTCCTCACGGGACCAAAACATGTCCCCACATGCAAGGATTTTGGATATTGTCATCTTTGTGTCCCCAAAACATATGGTATAGCTGAACCACACACACACACACACACACACACTATACACTATATATAAGTATATATACACACAAAAAAATGGTGCTAAATAGCACTAAAAGTGGTTCATTGGCTTGTAATCATAGGGGAACCAGCACTTAACTTTGTCATATGGTGCTATGTAGAACCATAAGAGGTGCCATAGAGCACGTTTACTACCCCAGAGAACCACTGAAGAACCACTGAAGAACCAAACTGGTCTTCACTGGTTCTTTAAATGGCAGTGGTGCTATATAGCACCATGACCACCGCAAAGAACCCCTGAAGAACATTTTTTTAGAGTGTATATATACACACAGACCATATCACATACAGTCGTCGTATAATGTACAAGATTTAATTTGACGGCTGTTTTACATCACAGCTCAGCTGATAGAGATGTGTTGCATTACATGGCAACGTATTTCTCATTTTGACATCAGCTTTCTTCATTTGGCATCCATTGATGAAGGGGTCATCATTCTTACTGGCATGTGCCATTAGTCAGTGGCTTTAGCATGAAGAAAGCCATTGTTCGGTTGCGTAACTGAATGTTTCATTCATATCACTTATTGCATTATTTATCACAGCTAAAGTTCACACACATGATGGTGTTACCTAACAAGTGGCGTGATGGATTTGTGATACCACGGCTCTCTCTGTTGTCCTGGTTAAAATGTGATCAGATCAGTCCGACATTCCAACATTCGTGTGTGTATGCGTTGCCGTTTCTTTTCACTTCCATAGCAGCTGTAGGCATGACTTTTAGCTTTTGAATGGCATGATAAATCATTGAAATCAGCATCTAAATGAAACGCCTGAATGTTGGTCATTGGGTTATTTGCAGCGAAACACAGATGGACAGTTGGCCGTGGTGTGTATCTGTGCGCGTCAGGGCAGGTGTCAGCACCATGGCGAGAAGCTGCTCTCACTGTAATTGACAGGTGGTGTGTGTTACGGCCGAAGTGAAGTGACATCACTGGCATGAAAGCAGCAGGTGTAAATGACACGCGGAAAAAGTGCCGGAACATTCTACCCAGACCAGCAGGACAAAATATAGTCGAGGAATGTTTAAAAAGAATTTGTAATGACAACTCTGTTACGTCAATATGCAAGCCTTTTTACCATTCCCACTCTTTCATGGGATTCTGCAGGAAAAGGGTGCCGTGACACTGTAAACAGCCTTTCACTCCCGGATCTTCGGCAGATGTGTGATGTGTTCAGACTGATGCTCCTCCTGTGCAGCAGATTGAATGACGTCACTGCTGGCTGCAGTTTCCCAGAGCATGCGATCGCGATTTCACATCTGCACAGCTCAGTTCTCTGGCAATTTGACACATATCGGCCTTGGAGCGCATCAAGTCCCATCCAATTTGCTCAAAATGTGTAAACAATTAAAACATTTACGTTTAAGTGCCTAGCATACGCTTTCCTACTAAAGCAGCTTATAAATTGCATGAGTGCGCGGCGAGGCACATGTTTTATGAACGTTTGCTCGTGAGAAAAATGATCTGTTCTGACAATGCAAGCAGAAATAATTATTGCAGAAGCTCTTACAAGCTCAGTATCCCTGTAGATTTAAATAGCATTTTAAATGAAGATCACTTTTTTTGTTTGTTTTTTCAAACTGCTTGAACAAATTTTGTACAAGCAACTTTTTGTCCACTAACGCCATGCAGCATATCCAGAAATAGGAGTCAGGGTGGGGCACAGAGTTAGAAACTTGAGTAATAATGTTCCTGCTGAAGTTGATGCTTGCTTCCCAAAACTACATTAGTGCCCAAAATGTTGCCCTGTGTGGAGCACCTTTATATAACCGATGGATAGCTTTACTTTTCAATGCAAACCCTGCAGGAGGAAAATGACTTTTTGCTTTGAGTGAGTCATGACAAGGGTGGACAGCTCACCGTGAAACCTCCATTGGAAGATAGGATGTGCATTATTGATGAGGCAAAGAGCAGGTGTACTTTTTGGGTTTTGGAATTTGTGTTTCAGTGCTTTTGGTGCAAACACTGACATATCTGATGATTGTGATCAAGTTAGGTGGTTGCAAAGATTCAAACAGGTCCAACGGCTTTCATGACGTTAATACATCTTTAATGCATTTCCGGTCGTCCATGGTTATGTTTTCTGAATATGATTTATGTAAGTGTTAACTCGTGAAACTGCCTATTTTGAAAAGGGATGCTCATAATGCACGTATCACTTATACAGCGCAGTCTCATCCCAAGACGTCGTTTAACGTCACTTAGACGTCGGTTAGATGCCGTTATCAGATCCTAACCCTACCCCAGACCTAAACCTACCCCTAAACCTACCCCGTCACCTAACCAACATTAAAGGTAAAGCGTCAGTTGTATGACGGCCCGGGATCGTCACGTAACCGACGTTTAAGGGTACCCTAAAAAGGCGCATGTTGACGTATGGTCAAAAGACGTCCCAAGACGTCAGTTATATGACTTCTTGGGATGAGACTGTGTCTTATTACATTTTACATTAATTATTCTTCAAATCTCTGTGTGGTTTGAGTCTTGATAGCAAATTTATTATTTTTACCTGGTGAACAATTATACTGGAAAAAAACAGGCAGATTTATATTGAAACAATATCATTTCATATAGAGACTGTGTAAGTAACACCATGCGGTTGAACCAACTTCAGGATAAGACTAAGGAAGGAGATACATCCCCCTTAAAAACACATTTAAATGGATTTTCATTAAATAGCTTCAAGTTACTTGTCGCCGCACAACCTACACATCCCATCCCATGCTACCGGTAAGCAAGCATGAATGCCGGATTTGGCATGGCAGAAAGAGCGCTCCCTTTGTAATAACTAAAAAGCTGTTCATTGCAATCTCACAAAGTAATTTTATAATCAATGAAGCATTTTTACATCATTGTTTGTTATAATTAGATGATATTTGCAGGTGTGCATTTCAGTGTTAACTTAAAGGAATAGTTTTGCTGAGAAAAAAAAAAAAAACTTTTGCTGATAATTTACTCACCCCCATGTCATCCAAGATGTCCATGTCATTCTTTCTTCATTCGAAAAGAAATTAAGGTTTTTGATGAAAACATTCCAGGATTTCCTCCATATTATGGACTTCATTGGGAACCAAACGGTTCAAGGTCCAAAAGACACTTTCAGTGCAAACTGAAAACTGTTCAAAGGGCTTTAAACGACACCAGATGATGAATAAGGGTCTTATCAAGCGAAACGATCGCTCATTTAATAAATAAATAACAAAGTTTAAGTTTTATAAGCTCAAATGCTCGCCTTGCTCTGTACTGTGATGTGCGTTTGTGACTCTCCTGTTCAAACTCGTTTATCAAAATGAATGAATCTTTTTTCATGTCATTTGGTTCATTCAACGAACGAAATGAACGAATTGACTCTGAAAAAGATTTGTACATTTTGATAGGAGTCAGGAACACGGAATGTTTATATCAAAAACCTTAATTTCTTTTCGACTGAAGAAAGAAAGACATGGACATCTTGGATGACATGGGGGTGAGTAAATTATCAGCAAAAGTTTTTTTTTTTTTTATCAAAAGTGAACTACTCCTTTAAACACCTCTGATTGGCTACTGCATTATTAAAAACAGCAGATGTCTGTGATTGGCTACACTGCTCAACGCTGCAAAAACACGTTGCAAACGTTGACAATGCAAAAAATGTAGTTTAATCACCAGTTCTTAAATGCTGTAGTCCCTGGAAATAATTTCCATAAAATACCTAAAATAATCAGAAAACCTAATGATTTTAATAACACCGCTGTTACAAGGAGGCGTGAGTGATGATCTAAGGGGTGAAAGCGTATCCTGCTGCATTTCATCTATGAAGAGGTGAGCAGATTTGAGAGTTGAAGTGCAAAGCCCTGTGCCTCAACATCATCAATTCTCTCAATTCTCTCTCTCTCTCTGCCTCTCTGTCGCCAGCACATTAAAGTCAAGCCCTAATCACTGTGGGGACTTAGCCAATGATGTGCTTATCAAACGGCATATTTCAAAAAGGGATCTTAAAAGGCCTGAGGGCAAAGATGCAATAAGAAAGCATTTGTAGTTGGATGAAAGGGAGAAAACGACAGAGTGAAAAAGAACGAGAGAGAGAAAGAGTTGCATACGGATCTTGCATCAGAAATGGATGGAGCTTATTAGCATATGCCATTTAACTGGGCGCAAGGATAGAGGGATAGACAATGAGAATGAGCACTAGATCCTTTTTCTTTCTTTTTTTTTTCCAATTTTTTTTCCCCTCTCAACACACCCCTAAAAAAAGGTCCAAAAAGAATAAGAGAACAAACACTTATTTTAACAGGCAGAGGCCTTGAAGTGGAGGCTCACGGGAGAATTGGTGAGGTGGCTTTCATTGTGAGTCGACGAGTGGGGAAAAGAGCGATGCATCATCTTGCTTTTTCTTTCTCCGTGGCTGTCATTCTCGCTTTCTCCAAAACTGAGCGAGGCCTCCATGTCAGCCGGTCGACTTTGATATAAGCAAAAGCAACTAAGTCATACGAAAGCCAGCAAAGGGAAAGCATTATCAACACATCCAGCGCTCTTGAAAGAGCTTGTTTCTGCTCCAAAGTTGAGTGTGAGGGGCACATTGTCACAAAGTCGGCTTTAAACTTGTTGTGGGACAGCGCTTTGAATTCCCGCTCCCCTACGGAGTCTTCAAATGCTGCTAGCGCTCGACTAGCGCAGCCCTGTGTGATGCCTGTTGAATGTGAAACTCACACCGTTGTGAAATGACCACGGATGTGGGGATAGGGGTTTGTTATCACAGATGCTTCAGAGGAGATTGATGTGTGGGTGTTCTGGCTTTGAGATAGGGTTCGTTTACATGACCACAATGTAAAAACTGAAATGTTTTGTCTTTGTGTTTTTTCGCGTACCGATGACAGTGTTGTCGAAATTATCCCCGTTTACACGGATCAGTGAAAACAACTAAAAATGCTGTATTATGCTGCTAGGCTTGTACTGTAGTAATTTGTAGTGTAGACAATAGACAGTCTTTATTTACTTGCTGTATTTAGCTAGCTTGAAAGTAGTTTATTGAAAATTACACACAATTATGTATTCACGTCATACCAGACCTGCAAGAAAATTTTTTCCAAGTTATACATGACATGAACCAAAAATATTTCGGCAAACACAGGTTGAATTCGAAATCCCCTGTAAACCCCCATTCCATTAGTCCACTAATACTGTTCACTTGAAGGAGTGAATGGCAACGTGAATTTTGACAGCTATTGAGCGATTTGCTCCATATAATGGACTCCATTGGGAACCAAATGGTTCAAGGTCCAAATGAGAGTTTCAGTGCAGCTTCAAAGGGCTTTAAACGACACCAGGCAATGAATAAGGGTCTTATCAAGCGAAACGATCTGTCATTTCAAAAATAAATAAAAAAGTTTACGTTTTAAAACTCAAATGCTCGCCTGTTCATCAAAATGAACAAAGCTTTTTTCGAGTCATGACTCGAAAGGTCCTAGATAAGACTCTTATTCATCGTCTGGTGTCGTTTAAAACCCTTTGAAGCTGCACTGAAACTCTCATTTGGACCTTGAACCGTTTGGTTCCCAATGAAGTCCATTATATGGAGAAAATCCTGGAATGTTTTCATCAAAAACCTTAATTTCTTTTCGACTGAAGAAAGAAAGACATGGACATCTTGGATGACATGGGGGTGAGAAAATTATAAGCAAAAGTTTTTTTTTTGTTTTTTTTGTTTTTTTTTTTAAAGTGAACTACTCCTTTAAATGAGTCCACTATGGTTTCGAACACCACCACAAATGGCTGTCCCTATATTTAATGGTATAGGGGTACATTTCTGATTCAGGCCCCGTCCACACTACTGCGTTTTAATTTAAAGACGGAGAATTAAAACGAAAACGATCTTTATCTGCATATAAGAATTGATCTCTGTCCACATTAAAACGACTGAAAACGCGGATCACGTGACCATTCACCAACACTGGGCATGCGCGTGCCGGTGTAAACGGTGGCTGACGAATCAGGGAAGGACACGTCATGACTGATGACACCCAAGCAGAGTGTGAGCCTCTGCGTCATCGTTTCTAAACTCCTCC
The DNA here is from genome assembly GCF_988280905.1 of Pimephales promelas. NCBI lineage: Eukaryota > Metazoa > Chordata > Actinopteri > Cypriniformes > Leuciscidae > Pimephales > Pimephales promelas. The sequence goes on from NC_142777.1 coordinate 14,573,254, forward strand.
GTTTTCTCCCGTCTTCACTAAAACGCCCTCCGGAGATTCAAAACACGAAACGGAGCTGCAGCGTTTCTAAATTTCTCCGTTTTAGGTCTTCGTTTTTTTTCCGTTTTAGTCTGGATGTGAGACCTCAGCAAAAGGTCTCCATTTTTAAACGAAAACGCAGTAGTGTGGACGGGGCTTCAGCCACAGTGAACCGAATGAAATTGTATGCTGCTAAACTGGTCTTTTTAGCGGGGGAGGGTTTCTTGCTTGAGACCCCCAGGAGACTATGAATGTCCATTTAAGTGACCCTGTAAAATAATAGGTGTGTATGAACAAGCAAACAGCTTTTCCTTCAATGTGGTTCATCGACATCAGATTCACGCAACGTCTGTCTCATTGAAGACATTTGTAGAGAGTCAATTTGGGATTATGAGACCAATTACCCTAATTACTTTCCTTTGTGTTGTTCTTTCCCTTCGACTCGCTCTGTCTCACGGTTGTTATCCCTCTTTTAGATGCGTTCAAATCTGGTGCTGTTCTGTGGCTTCATCTATTGGGATGATATTGCCTCATAGTTTGGGAAAGTCCCCCTATACAAACACAAGCCAAGTTTTCTATTCCAGAGCTGCTGACACACCCTAAAAGTCTGAGATTTAAACATATTGAGCTTCAATTGGCCCAGCTATCAATGTGGGGTTATAACATCTAATGAAATGAAACCCAAAACATCTAATTGCTTTCTAATCTGTTCACTAATGTTATGTTATGTTTATATCCAAGATAATCAGCCTTTATGTCTTTGGCTTTTCTCTATGATAAGCAAGGAAAGAAATGTAAAGACATGCTACACATTTACATACACCCACAACTTCTGTCACATTAAATCTGTTCTTGTATCTCGTATCTTAAAACTTGTAGTCTGCTTGACATGACAGTTTAACCGAGCTGTAACGAGCAAACAAAGTGTGTTCTGATGCCAGAATGGAAAGAAAATATTTTTTCTTTTCTTTTTATCTTTTTGGTGGCTGAGAAATTAGTATGAGCAGATTATTATTTTTCTTTTACAAAGGCACTGATGTGGGAAGGTAAAACATACAATTGAGCAAAAGCTGCCTTGGTCTTTAAAGCGACTTCGATACTGTGACATTCTCCCCCCCTGACAAACTCAATAGACACGGAAGCCCATTACAAGGGCGTCTTATTAGTGTCGACTGATTTTACAAGATTGCTATCTATGTATAATTAAGCCCCAAGCGCATGCAGTCACATTCGTACATGCTATCTTTTGATAACATATTCTCATGACGCCCAGGAGCTCTTTTGATAAGTAATAAAGAGAGACAATCTGATCTGCCGTATCAACTCCATGATTGGCTTCTCAGTTTGCTGAACTTCTGAACAAAAGAACGCATCAGTACATATATTTTTGATGTCAAGTTTTTATTTATTAATTTTGTTCTCATTTTTTCTTTTCTTTTTTTGCTCTAGGTTATATTGCAGTTTTGATCTTTTTTGTTATAAGACGTGACTTGTTCAAATGAAATCTTGTATGCCTTCAAATGTTTAATTACAATATATATATATATATATATATGATAGACACACTTTTGTTGGTAAAACTTTGTCATTATTAATCTGAGGTACTGAAAATTTTCAATATGTGCTATATGACATATCCTTTTATTATGAATTTATGCTGATATTTTCATCAAAAAAAATTTACATTTTGTAACTAAAGGCTTTTAATGACATACTGTATTATAGTAAAATATATATATATATATATATATATATATATATATATATATAATGGTGTGCGTGTGTGTGTGTGTGTGTTCACTCTCTAAAGAAAAATTAATCGAGACCTGTTGCTAAGCGATGGAAACCACGACAGGGATTCAACATATATATTTATATATTTATGTTTTATTTATAGTTCTGTTCTTGAAGGATATCTTGTACACCAAATATCCCATTGGCAGTTAAGCGCATTCAATGTGTTTAGAAGCCATAAACAGTCACTTTTTTGAACAAACACAAATACAAAATAAAAATAACAACAAAATAATGGACCGCATGTAAATAACATACAAAAAAATCCCATGCCTACTCAGTAGGTAACTACAGCATTCCAACTCCTCAAGATGTAGATATGTACATTTCCATTACAAAAATATAGTTTATAGTTTTCTTTTTTGCTTACATCCCAAAGAAATGCAGTGCCCTCGTATCCTTTCCCTTCTTTCCTTGAAATGACTTTCTGAAAATAGAAAAAAAAAAGAAACGAGAAAACAAAATCCCTTACACCTTAAGGCTAGATGCGATGCATCCACACGCTGATATCTGTCGATACATTTGCAAGGCTTCACAAAAGGCACCAAAAAAATTGAAGATTTGTGGCTGATTCTTTTCTGATCTTTCCCCCTCCATTTACCAGGTTTTTGTTGTCACATTTGAGAAAGAGAAATCTAGTACCAGTGGATGATATTTACAAAATAAGAGAAACAAACATCACTCTTCCACATGCGTCAGAATACTTAAGTGCTTCTAGTCAAACAAAGTCAAGAACTTATCACAGCATTTTTACTACTTAATACAGAATGTCTCTTATAAAATATGGCCCTGGTCAAGAAGAATACAATGCAAATATTCAAATCAATTGTCACAACAATGGTACTAAAAAGTAAAAACAAAAAGGAAACATGGCACATGTACAACATACTGTAGCTTATGTATATTATTCAAATGTCTTTTGTAACTGTACACCTGTCGAGTCAAGCTTCTGTGCCTGAAGCCCACAGGCTTCGATTACACCATCGACGTCCTTTAGCCGCTTTGTGTCGCAAGTACGAGTCTGAGGGAAAACTTGCCGAAGCCTGTTGCTTTTGTTTGTCGTTTGAAAGTCTCAGATGCCTCGTTTTGAAAGGATAGGATTCGAAGGGAGAGAACGACACACAAATCCCTTTTGTGTTTACAAGTCTTTGCTGAGTCCTTGACTGCTTTGTAACTGAGCCATGTTGGGAGCATGGGCAGAAAAGTGCTTTTTGCAGAGGGGACTTCGACGTCACTGATGCTTTCTGTTCCTTTGAGTCAAGAGAGAGCCTCGGAAGTCCGCGGCGGGTGACAAAAAAAAAGTCTCAGCAGATGTCGCCTGTCCGAGGGGAAAGCGTGGCCTGCATGTCTGGCAGTGGGGTGGTGACAGGAGAACTGTAGATGTTGCTGACCACTGAGGTAGGGAAGGTGGTGGCCACCTGCGTCTGGAAGCTGCTGGTCGCCGAGGGGTAAGTGGTTGCGATGGAAGGGGAGGGGTAGGAGTTGTGGACCGGTGAGGAGTAGCAGGAGTTCACTGGGGAAGGGAAGGAGGAGACCGGAGAGGGGTACGAAGTGATTGGAGAGGGGTAGCTGGACACTGGCGAGGCAGCTGAGATGGACACGTTGGCAATTGAGCTCTGCACTGCAGCGCCGCCCTTCTCCGCCTTCTTGTCCTTCTGCCGCAGGTGGATCTTAGTGTGGCGCTTGCGCTCGTCGCTGCGGGCGAACTTGCGGCCGCAGATCTCGCAGGCGAAGGGCTTCTCGCCGGTGTGTGTGCGGATGTGGGTCGTCAGATGGTCGCTGCGGCTGAAGTTGCGCATGCAGATCCGACACTGGAAGGGCTTCTGGCCGGTGTGGATGCGAATATGGCGTGTCAACTCGTCTGAGCGCGAGAAGCGCCGGTCGCAGGTCTCGACTGGACAAGCGTAGGGGCGCTCGTGGGGAGGGGTCTTGCTCGGCCGGTTCGGGTACTTGCGCATGCGGCTAGGCTTGATGAGTTGAGACTGGTAGACGCTTTTCAGGTCCTGAGAACCGGTTTGGGTCGCAAAGGCTTTGATGGTGGACAGCGGCGTCAGGGAAGGCTGTTGTCCAGCTTGCGTCTGGAAGGGCTTCTGGTCTTGGGCCACCAAACTGATTTCACTCTGCTGTTGGGGAAACAGGTAGTCTGGGATCATTGGCACGGGAAAGCTGGTGCTACAGGCCTTGCTGTTGTGGTATGTCGACGAGGGGTACTGCAGTGAGGAGGTGGAGAAGTTTGTGCCAGCATCAGGGAAGATGTCTGGGCTGGAGTTGGTGTAGGTGGGAGCCGCTGAGTAGATGAGGTTGGGCTCGCTCTGGTGGACGGAGCAGCTCAGGCTGGCACTGGACGTGGATGACGTGGAGGAAGAGGGCATGGAAGACGAAGATGAAGACGGGAGAGTTGCCTGAGAGTTCGAGGACGGAATGGAGGTGGCGGGTGGGTTGATGCCGACCAGCCCACTGACCAGGCTGAACAGTGGCTCGGCCCACAGACTGTTACTGCAGTTGGTGGCGGGTTCAAGGGTGAAACGGCCCGTGTAAGAGATGGGGGGCAGCCGCTGGGTGGAGTAGGTCTGATCTGCCATAGACTTCTCGATGGCAATTTCTGAAAGCGTGTCTGCAAAAGCAACCACAAAACAGAGAGAGAGAGTGGATTAAAAACCATAGCACTGCTAGTTAATTCTAAACTAATTTGAGTGCTCAAAAATGATCCCAGAGGTTTAAATGGGGGATTCTGCTGGCTGTCAAAACTGCATTTTCCCACAATCTAAGACAGAGCAGCAGGTGCTGATGGAGTGCAGGACTACCCACCCCTCCACCCCCAACAAAACACACACACACACACACATACACACATTTGCCGATCTCCCTCAGAGACAAGAGCCAGCGCAAGCTAAACCATCTGCATGTGTGCTTCTCTCAGAGTCAGTGCTCTCTTTCTCATTACTGTCATCCCGATCTCCCTTTCCCTCACACACAGCTTAAATTGATATAGTCTGCACTTTCAGTGATTCATAAACTGGGTTTAAAATTAAGCCGTTCTGCAAACTGTAAATGCCTCATTCATTCGAATGATTTTACTGTGACTATTCTGAAATTGCTGCCAGCTTTTGCTACAATTGTATTTTAAACTTTACATCAGCGCATATTATTTTACTACGACAACTCATAAACAAATAACTTTTCATTTAAACAAAGCCAAATAAAGCATGAAGATTATCTATTCAAACAAGTGCTTTTTTTTTTCTTTCTTGCACAAGCAAACAATTATCTGTATGAAACAAGCATGCAATTTAATCAAGAGGGATTTACTGCTTACCTCCAGTAAGGTGATCAAAATGATCCCCGGGCTCCCCAGAGCCAAATCCTGTGCCTTCAGGTGCTGAGGCATTGAGGAAGGGGGTGCCTGCAGAGTTCAGCATGATCATCTCCTCCAGCTTGGGGTAGTTATCCATGGGGGAGTGAGGGAAGCTCAAGGGGTCGGAGATCTGCAGAGCGGGAAGGAGCATCTCTGTCTTGGCTGCAGCCATCTCTCTGGAGTGTGCTCGGAGAGGAGAGAAGCGCAGCAGCTGACCCCTCTGGGATGACAAATGTGAAGATGCTGCGATGTCTGAATCTCCTTCTTTCTGGTTGATCGCCTCACTCTCACAGTTTGTCCTCTTGTTTGTCTTCCCTTTTCTCCGTGCTGTTTGTCCAAAGAGGCAGAACAAATCCACTACGTCTCAGATGAAATAGCTGAGATTTAAAATGTCCCTTCTGTTCATTCCCTGCTTCAAAATTTCACTTGTTCAGCAAATTAGGTCGCTGTGTTGTTTCTGTTGTTGTTTTGAATTGACTTGTCACATTTATTTAATGTGTCAAAATGTATTTGGTTATAAATATATATGTATCGCAAGTGTTGTCTATCAGCTGTCTGCACTAGAGCTGAATCGCTTGGGCTCTCTAGGCTCTTTCTCAGCTCAGAGAATCCCCACTCCTTTATATATCCTCTTGCCGTGACGTAGATGTCCATATTTGGACTGGAGGAAGCCCATATTTAGGCACTGCAGTGGAGGACACATGACGTTTGCTACAGGAAAAAAGCAGATTGGGGAGCTTAAACATTAAGTCTGTGCATTAAATGGAGGGGAGATGCCAGTTCCTCCTCCACAGCAAATCAATGTGTGGTAAGTGCAGTGTCTCTCTGAGAGAAAGAGAAGCACATGTCTACATTTTTCTCCTCAAAAGTCTCGCTAAACGTTCGGGTTTCCCGTCTACGCTGTAGCATAGCCCTGGCCGGAAGATCCCGCTCCGCCATGCCATATAAGGTCGTGACTACATAAGGTTTGATTCCGGTGGGTTTCCACTTCCCTGCCCTTATTTGGAGTTTCCTGATGTAGCGCTGATCGGCGCTCGGCAGAGAGGGAGGCTTGGGTGCAATTGAAGTCCAGCGCTCCGCACAATAACTAATGTCAGCACTATGCTGCCTCGCCCGTTCCAAGATTTATGAGAGAGAACTTTTTCCTCAATACTTAAACAACAGTACGCTTTCAGTGCACAAATGCACAGAAACATTACGATATTTCAACATTTAGCAAAGGCAGTTTAATGCGTTATGAAGCTCGCCTTTTATTGCGGCGCTGGTTCTATTCAAACGCTCCTGCAAGAAAGGATCATTTATTCCGACGAACTGATCTCATTGCGAGCTGAATATTGCCTAGCTTATTCCTTACGTGCAATAAGCAGTTTTCCATAGATGCAAAAACGAAAGCTTTACTTTCACTTTTGATTTGTGCAACTCTGATGCAAAACTCTTATTATAAATCGTTTTTAATATGCTTAATATAATATCTATCTATCTATCTATCTATCTATCTATCTATCTATCTATCTATCTATCTATCTATCTAGATAGATAGATAGATAGATAGATAGATAGATAGATAGATAGATAGATAGATAGATATCTATCTATTTGCTGGTGTTACACGGCTGATCTACCATTCTAACCAGCTGAAAAGTGCCCAACAAACTTTTTATTTATTTATTTTATTTATTTATTTATTTTAGCATTTTTAGACTAATACCTATCAAAATAGGCTATAGGCGTATTATGGTGATACTTGATTAAGTATATCCCTATGTATTATATACATATCTCTATATAAGTTGCTAGTTGTATATATTTAGAGTTCGAATTAAACTCGATTGCTTGTTTTGATGAGGAAATCACACTTGGCTATTCGGCGCACGCCAGCGCGTTGGCACTGATGGATGGAGGGTGCTGACAGAGGAGAGAGGAGATCTGTTTAATTGGGGGATGTCCCGGACTCGATACACAGGGATCCTCTCTGTCACTCAACTCCCGACACCCATGCAAATAAGCGCTGCAGTTTGCTCTCCGGACGCCGGTGGTGTGTACCGATGCTCTGTAAATTGAGGAGAAGAGCAGGGAGTGCGCCGTGACTTTGGCAGGGAGATCGATGTAACTTTGCTGACTCAATAGACTTAGTCAGAGCAGACGCCATTTTAATTTAACGCGAACGAAAACGAGGGACGGCTACCTATGTTGTCTAAAATTACACAAATTGCACAGGAATAGACCTTGAGACAGTACAGCATAGGCCTATTGAATGGGATACTGTCATAAATCATACAATGGCAATGAATCAGAGTTTTACCTGTTTGTGACTTCGCAAACACAGCTTTTTAAAGTAGCCTCAACTGAAAATTACATTAAGGACATTCAGGCACTCAGTGTATGCTATTTATTTAGGAGCTGTTTCCACACAAAAGCAGTTTATTAAGGTTTTGTGATGTCAGCAAAAACAAAAAGTAGTTTCACAGGTGAAGCAGGTTTTTACATTACGATGAAAGATTATGAGACAGACCTGTCAAATTAGAAATCTTCTAGCTAAAAAAAGCAAAAAAAACAAACAAATTACAGATTCATTACCAAGAATAGGTATTATGAAAGATAAAGAAAATATCACATAGACAATTTTTGATGTATAGGCTAATTGCACTGGTGTCTCAAAGAGAGATGCAGGCGAATGTCATCCTTCTAATGATCAACCTCTTTATAGCCTACCTCAGATAAGGAAACGGGGTGGCTGTTGGTGACTCACTTATAAGTTTAACAAGATTAGTGGGAGGGTGTTCCCTTCCTAGGGAATGGGGGTGGAAGATGTGGGACATCTAGGACAGCCTGGGTAGCTTGCATAACCTGATGTATTGCCTTGTGTGTGTGTGTGTGTGTGTGTGTGTGTGTGTGTGTGTATATATGCTGGAATAGAGGGGGTTTCTCCTTTTCCTTGTTATGAAAGACCGGCTCTCCTCGCACCTACGCCGAGGCCCACGCCTGTGTCTGTCCTCGCTCGCTCGGTCTATCTCCTGCTGGTTAATATTTCATTAAGATCTGCCAGCCAGCCCAGAGAGCGAGAGAGAGAGAGAGAGAGAGAGAGAGAGAGAGCTTCACACCCCCACGTTCAGAGGCAAATACCAGGCATCTGCTGGAATTAATCACTGACTCTGGCTGGCAGCCTGATGGAGATGCTCTATCTCTCTCTCTCTTTCTTTCTCTCTCTCCTTCACCCACCTTTGACCATCTCCATCATCTGCAGAAAGATGAGCTATTTGGGGGTGGCCAAGGAGCAGACAGGATGACGGTCTGATAAGTTAGTATTTGACAGTTTGTTACACGATTTAGGGAGGGTGGAGCAAAAGAGCAGCGTGTGTTACTCTATAGCATCAGGAGAAAAGTGAGTGGAGATCATGGATGTTATGGTGGTACAGGTGCTTGAGATGATGATGGTGGTGGTAAGAGAAGACTTTAGAAATTAATTAATGGTCTTTCTTGATTTAGATTGGACAAAGATAACTAAGTAAAGAGTCTTGTGAATAGTTATGGTCTTGCTTGACTGGATATTGATCAAGGTGAGTGGCATCATGAGGCATTGATGAGTGGCATTATTAGAAATACAGAGAAAGCATATTTGTAAATCCTATGTTTTTATCTTCCATTAATGTGGCATCTTGCTATATATAGCACTTGCAATAATAACATATGCAAGAAGAAGATAATGTATTGATATGTTTGGCTCAGTAACCTTTTACAGGGTTTACTCAATCTGGGCCTTTCAATACAGCAGAGTAAATCTTTATTGCTGTGACTCCCTAAAGGCTTTACTCAGAGCAAAACATGGGTTTAAATATGGATAGCAAACTGATATCTATTTTTTATTATTATTTGTACACTCTAAAAAATGCTGGGATGTTTTAACCCAATTTTAGAAATTAAACTTTTTTTGAATTAAGCTAAAAAGTTTAGAAAATCAAAATTGATCATACCTACTCACACTTTCTAAATACATGTTTTTGACCTTATGGTGCATGATTCTTTATTATCCCCATCAAAAAAAAAAAAAAAAAAAAGTTAGTATACACTCTAAAAATTGCTGGGTTGTTTTAACCCAGTTGGGTCAAATTTGGACAAACCTAGCCAATGGGTTACATTTTTTAATTACATTTTTAACCCAATGTTTGGTTTTGTCCATATTTGAGCCAAAGTTGAGTTAAAACAACCCAGCTTTTTTAGAGTGTATACGTAATCTTTTGTCAAGGTGCCATAACTTGGGGCCCAGTGACACTCAGAAGTCTAAACCGAGAAGTTTTAAAGACAAATGTTGTATTTCGATATAAGGGAAGGCAAGCTACGTCATGTGTCATGCATCTGGTCAGAGGTCATCCTTCCACTTGAACTCAACTCGACATCAAAACTATGGCCGTTGCCAGAAGCCAGTGATTTTAGTTTATTAAGTTATAAATATGGATATTTTTCTTACAAAAAGCCATTGCTTCACTTCAGAAGGCATTTATTAACCACCTGGAGTCGTATGGATTACTTTGTAATGATGGATGGATGATTCGAAATCTCTGTAACTATTCCACTCCCCTTATAAATCTTGGAAGAGCCAGGATATTTTTTTTTTTAATATAACTGATTGTGTTTGGCTGAAAGAAAAAAAGTCATATACACCTACATGTAGGATTGCTTGAGGGTAAGTAAATTATGGGATAATTATAATTTTGGGGTGAACTATTCCTTTAATCCATCAACTCTCAATGGATAAAATCAAATTAAAAAAAAAAATTCCTCACTGAATATCATGTTTAATTTTGAATTACACCACATTATACAAATGTAATGTGGATGTCATTTCATATCGACTTGGAAAAAAAAAACCCTCAAGGTTTAGTTTGAGCTTTTGATGTGTACTACTGTTCAAAAGATTGGTGTTTTTTTAAAGAAATTTCTATGGACTTAATTTTTACTAAATTTTATTTGGCGAGAAAGAATTAAATTAATCAAAAGTGATAGTAAAGACATTTATAATGTTAAAAATGATTTATCATTCATCAAAGAATCCTGAAAAATCACTGTTTCCACAAAAAACATTAAGCAGCACATCTGTTTATAACATTGATAATACTTTTTTTTTTTGAGCAGCAAATCATCATATTAGAATGATTTCTGAAGGATCATGTGACACTGAAGACTGGAGTAATGATGCTGAAAATTCAGCCATGATCGCAGGAATAACTTAAAATTTTAAAATATATTAAAATTTATTAAATTGTAATAGTATTTCACAATATCACTGTTTTTACTGTATTTTTTGATCAAACAAATGCAGCCTTGGTGAGTATGGCTTCTTTCAAAAACATTAAAAAGCTTGGCTCCAAGTGGTGTGTTTATATAAACCATAAAAAGACATGCTATATTATGAGACATATACATTTGTATGTGTTCTAGATATGCTCCGTTCAATTATTCTGCCCCACCTAATCTGAGGATAATCGTTACACACTAATCTACATCCGCCACTAACCACCGCATGTTTGTCACGACTGGGAAGGCCCTAAAGCGCGACTTACAGTGTGTAGGCCTACTGACATCTGATGCACACATTTGTGTCATTAATATGACAAATGCCATGAAGCCACTGCCCTCTTGAGATTTTTAGCCAGCTGAAGGATACAGGCGACAGGAAAACAATTACCCGAGCCCACGAGGCAGCGACAGAAAGCCAGCCTCTGAGACCTGCCCCCAACTGAGTCATTGCCTGCTTTTGTGCTCTGTTTGATGTGTACAACAAAAGGAGGTTCAGATATGTGTCAGAAGACCACTACCTGAGGCCTATCTGTTACATTTAAGGGAACTTCCTGAAAAAAAAAACAAAAAAAACTGCATCACATTTAGTTTGCTAATCTAAACAGATATAAGGTTAGAACCGCCTAAAAGGTTCTAAAAGGCTAATCAAGTCCATGAATGGTTATGCCACATGCACAATATGAGTAAGAGTTAACCATTTACCATGGAATAAATGTCTTGCTAATTTTGTAACTTGTGTGAAACAACAGAGAAGTGAAACCGAATGACTAGCATAGTTTGGTACAGTTTTAATGGCTCATTGCCTTGTTGTTTCTTATGCAATATTTTTTCCATCTGTGATTGGGTAATACATAGTGTAAACTGGGAGTGCAGTGGATGTTTGTTCGAGAGGTTGAACTGGGTGTGATTCCACATTCATTTGAAGACAGACACTTCCAGATTTCTGCTAGGCTTATATTTCACTGTTCTCAGTTCAACATGAGCTACCACATTTCCCTTTTATAGTCTAGAGATGAATGTAGTTCTCTAATAATACAAATCTATTTTCTGAAGAAAATGTGAGGTGCTTTCCCGTGCAAAACTCAAAGATTATGCTGGGTGGTAGATGAATGGCTAAGGGGTTCTGAGTGGATTATTAGTACACATAGAAGATTGCTATCGTGTTCCAGTTAGTTGCTATAAGGCATTCATTAGTAGTTTCTTCAAGTCAAAAAACCCTCCTATGGTGTTTTGTCACCTTTTTCATGTAGCTCAAGAGCTGAGCAATGCACTAGCAATCCCAAGATCAGGGATTTGATTTCCTGGGAATGTATTAACTATAATAAAACCTGAATACGTTTGCAAAATGTTTAAATTAAGAAATTCAGATTTTTATTTTGTACTCATTCATTTGAATTGTTCTTAACTTTAAATATTTGAGTATGGTAATTCATAGATTTAATTTAAAATTTTCACGTAATCTCAACTTAAATATTTTTAGAACATCTAAACTTGGTCAAAACTAGCTAGCTAAAATTGCTAAGTTGGAAAGTGGCAAGATTATGGCAACATGGAAGAGGCGTATTTAATATATATATATATATCTGTTCTCAAACCAAGCTCATGCTCCACTTGTCACCATGATGGTAACCCCCCAAAAAACCAACATGACAGAAACTCTTCTAAATTAGCATAGCAAAATTTAGACACTACTAAATTACCCACTTAATATAAATCTTGCACAAAAATACATTATAAAATGCATTTACTCTCCCTTTCAAGTGTCATGTCAAAACATCTCAGCCCAGTAGAAAATAGAAATCTTAGCCAGTTACATTTTTTTGAAATCATCTAAATTTTTCAGTTAAATTTAAGTTTGTCTAAATTAAATAAAAGTTAAAAAACACTCAAAACTCCAGCCAAGTTTCCATCCACTTGTCAATTAAATTATCTAAAGTTTGGTAAAAAATAAAGCTGGTGAAAGTGTGTTTCCATCCAACTGCATTAAAGCGAATAAAAACCTGTGCGTAATGACGCCACATGCTGTTTTTTTTTATCAAATTGGTATATCGCATTGATTTAAAACATTTTAAGGTGTTTCCATTCATGTTCGGACTGAATCGCACAACATTCAAGCAAACATTTGCTAACAAAGTTTTGCTAGATTGCGCAGTCTACCAACAAATGATCAATATTGAAAAAGTTGTAGCCTAATAGTGCTTATCTGCCAGCTGATAGCACCACAAGGGATAATGTATATGCGAGCCAGTTGTTAGCCTGAAGGGGTTGCATTTGCTATAAGAACCACCTCACTATACATTATCCCGCAGATTACAGTACATGTCTACCTACCAAATAAATTAATAATTTGACACAAAATTGATTTGAAAGGGAGTTTATTGATTTAAAAACGTTTGCATTTGCTTCCGCTAAAGAAAATAGTCCATTCCCTCTCTGAACTGCGTCCATGGCAACACTCTGTTTTTCATGGCAATGGTGTGTTCGCAGCGGTGTGTTGTCAAGAAATAACAAGAAATATCATTAAGAAATATCAAGACGCCAACAGAGGAGGCCTGTGGTGTGGGAACGACAACGCTCCGAAGTCGGTTTTCATGAAATTCAATCGAATTCTACTGTTTTCATAAGGCATTTTTCATTTGATATCACTTAATTTGGATAAAAACGTGTGGCTGGAAACATAGCTAATGAAACAATTCAGATTACTTAAAATGTGTCAGTTTTGTGAACTCAAAAGAAAAGGAAAGTTCTAAATACTTATAAAAGTTAATTTGATTGAACTAATCTGTTTGATTTATGTTTACCCTACTAATTATTAACCAATTATTTTTTCTGAGAATTAGGGTTTACTGTGTTATACCAGCCCGTTCTCATCCTTTAGCGTCACATAGAACGCTATTTGACAAAGCGGCGCTATACTACGCACATGGCGCGCTTTATCGTTAATATAACATGCGAACCCAAGACGTCATAAATCCTTTAGCGTAATATGAGACTACCCTACCCTACCCCACACCTAAACCTACCCATCACAGTGCGTGTCATATTAACGATAACGGGTGCCATGTGCGTAGTATAGCGCCATTTTGTCATATAGCATTCTGATGCTAAAGGATGAGAATGTGTTGGTTATACTGTGTACTGTGTTGTCTTTGTACTGGAAGTCTTTAAACTCTTTTAGTGTGATTTTGACTCGTACCCAATAGGCTCTTTGCATGGCGGTATTTCCGGTGAAGGTGTAAGGATGCTCGATAACTTTCGCCGATCGTAGAGTCCAATGCAATACCAAGAATTTATATTGAATTTTATACTCCATGGTTATACTAAAGAAACGTTAGTCACGAAAATAGACAAAACAGACACCTCTCATTTTGTTTATGCTTCTTTTTAAAATTATATTAAATAGACATAACTATATATAACATTACATCTAAACGTATGAAACTTTGGTTTTTAAAGACGGGAGGACAGTAAATTTGGAAGACTTTGCCATAATCCCGTTTTCCTCGGTTTTCCTCCGCTTTAATCTCCCCAACCGGAAACTGACGAGCATCCTTGCGTCAAATGCAGCATGTCACATCACAGGCAACAGGTTAGCTATACCCAGCAAGTTTTCTATGTCAGAAAAGCCATTCATATGGAGCTAGTTATACAAACATCAAAATTCTATTAGTTTACAAATTATTAACTGTGGTAAAAGTGTTTTGAGGTCATAACATAGTAGTACTGCACAGGGAATCATGTAAAAATAAGTATTTTTTAAAATGATAATCTGCACCCGTAATCATAATTTGTGTGAAAAGTAGCAAAAGTTGTTAACGTTTTAATACCACCAGTGTGGACACAGTGAATTTTTATTTCGAGTTTTTCAGAAATGTAGCAATGCTATCTCTCGACCAATTTGTACGAGTGAGTAAAAGGTGGCTAACTCGTACAAATCCGCACAATCTCACTCTTATGAATTTGTACGACTTGTCTAAACCCCAGTGATGGGTAGGTTTTGGAGCGGGGTCAGGGATAGGTCATTCACACGAATTCCTGCCTCGGGACTACAAATGAAAATTAGCATTTATGCTATAATTTGGCTCATTTACAGTCTCTATACAAGTGTAAGTTTGTTCGTTATTGTGCAGTCTCGAATAATAAATAAATAAATTAGGGCTGTCAGTTAAACACGTTATTAACGGCGTTAAGGCAAACCCATTTTAACGGCGTCAATTGTTTTATTGCGCGATTAACGGTCTTTTTGGCCAACAAGCTTTGTAGGTTTTTTTTCCATATGCTTTTGCTACAGGACTCGGTATGCGCAAGCAGATCTAGCTAGACCGGAAACAAAACAACAGGCATGACACCGCACACACTCGTTTGGGCTTGCGAGCCGGCCAAATAGTTGGTTAACGTTACATTTTGAGTGGATGACGAGCACGAGACGCCAAAATGGATGCCAATAAGATTCTGAATGGAAACTTTACTTTACTAAAAAGTTTCCAAATGGTTCAATTGACTAGACCAAAGTGATCTGTGTGTTTTGTCATTGTGAACTGAGCTATCGTCATTGCAGCTATCATCCAGTCTGAAATACCACTTGATTGTAAACACACACACAGATGATGCGAATTCTCCGCCCCCTCGTCAATATCAGGACCTCGTCAGTATTTCTTTCACCCTTTTATTGATGGACAGTGTTACATTGTGTGAGAGATTATTTGCTCCAAGTGAGAATAGTGTGAAAAAGAACAGTAAAAAAAGAAGTTTTTGCCAATTTTGTTTTCAATGATAAAAAAAAAAACATTTGCACAAAACAAGCCAATCTACTTTTCCATGTTGTTAAGGCCGCGTGTCCACCAAAGCGTTTTTCCACGCTCTTGGCGTATGTTTTCAATTGTTTTCAATGGGAGTGCCGCGTTTTTTAAACACCATGAGCGTGACGAGGCGCTGAGCGTTTTTTTCACGCTGAAGCGCCGAGCGCCCGGTGTTTTTTACTGGTCGCCGAGAGTTGAAAAATGTTCAACTTTGGATAAAACGCAGCGCTCATCACTGTCACTTTTTACCCAGCCGTCCAATCACAGTGGAGGACGGGCGGGACTAATACCACAACGACCAACTGTCACAACATTCAACTGTCGCAGATATTCTGTATCATAGCAACGAAACGTCTCAACGTCTAAACGTGCCAAAACGCTCTCAAGCGGCCAAAGCACGGCGTCTTCAGCAGAGCGTCTAGCGTTTTCAGCTGGCTAAAAACGCTTTGGTGGACACACGGCCTAAGAGCATTAAAATGAGAAAAAAATAATGTGAGAAAAAGAAATCAAGAGACATTTAGAATTGATAAAAATTAACTATGGCATTAATGCGATTAATTGCGATTCAATATTTCAATCGTTTGACAGCACTAAAATAAATATGAATTGCGCAACTTGTAAAAATATGTATGATATAGCAAAACTCATTTGAATTCATACGAATTAGCCACCTCGTAAAATTTGTCTTGGCTGCTAAAACATTGACCCTAAGTGTGGGCAATAATACTGTCGCGATGCTTCCCTTACCAAATACAACTCATTATTTAAATCCAAGTAAGGAGAATACATTTAAAGCGGGTTTTTTTTGGTTTGTTTTTTAAATCCTTTAGAAGTTTACTTTTCCTCAAGATACATTGTGTGTATCAACCCGTTACTGTCTACCCAGTGGACAGAGTGTCAGATAAGGTTAGGCTGGAACGCTGGACCACAAGATCTTGTCGATTCAGGATTGCCTGCAGGTAACTCAGCAAGCCAGAAATGGGCGGTGTTCCAGAATCATACAATAATCATAACCATTGGAACACAGCATGTCATGAACGATGACAAGCAAGAGGTAGACGTGAACCCGAAATCATCCAGACAAACAGCTCAACAGCAGTGGTGAACCTGGCCAAAAGAGTGAATAAATCAGAAGGCCCTGTCAGAACAGCTCCAGTCTGGATCTCAAAGGTGGTTAGTGAAGTGGTTCACTATAGTTCAGAGAGATAATGTTGAGGCAAATGTTCACAGTCTCTAATGGCATACAGAAAAGCTTCCGGTTCATTGGATATGTTACATCCCAATTGGTAACTATCTATTCTTTTTATGGACGAGACTCTCGACGAATCTCGTTTCACACACAAAGTGCATGAAAGATGTGGCATGGGTTAGGCTACATTAGATTCTTTTCCCACTGAGATTATTGCAGTGCATTGTGGGATTGCACCTCACATTATTTACTGACAATATTTAAAATTGATGAATTGTCGTTTTTTTTTTTTTTTTTTTTTTTTTTCACAGAGCTTGTCGCAATGTATTGTGGGATTGCTTTATGTGTGAAGGACTCAAATAGTGCAGAGCGGTATCCAAGAAGACAGCATAATTATACACTTCCAACTGTTTCGCTTCAGGAGAAAGTCTACGATGCCTTAAAATACTGTCTGGGAAGGCAGCTCTTGGTGTTGGAGCAGAGCACTAATTGACAAATACTGTTAGTATTGATCGAATGGTGAATTGGAGGCCTTGGCCTTGAGTATGATGTTCAGAAATTCATTCTTGTGCAGATGGTCTTGTTTTTATGGGATGCTGGGAGGCATATATCATAATGCAGATTTGAGACAGCTGTTTGGGTTATATCACTAATATCTCTCCTCTGCCAGCCCATACCACCGCTTCAAAAACTGATCAAGGTCTATTTCACAGCTGAGACACACTCTGGTTTTGATATTAAACTGTGCGTTCATATTTTTGCATTAACAAACGCTATGAAATTTACCATCCAACCCAACCCTCAGACAATTTCCATGTACACAAAGCCTATAGGTGAAGGCTAGAAACAGCTACACTAGGATATGCTGTTGTTTTGAACTCATAGGTTCTCTGTTAATGGGAAGAACGTGACTTGTGTTTTGATAGCACACTGAAAAGCTTCTACCCCGGACTTGCTAGGGCACAGACTCAACAGATCCTTCAAATAAATCTGTTGATGAAAGATGGGAACGTACACATTGCATCTCTTATGGCACACAGTCTCTTCAGTGACCTATACATGTGCGTTATTGTGTTTTTAAAAGCAGTGGGAGCAGCCGGCGGGGTTAAATGAACTTTACATGACTTATTTCGTTTGATAACTTCATTCCTTCGTTCATCTTCCATTCTTGATCTCGAGACTGTGTGGGTCACTGGATTACCCTTTTGAAAGAAATACACTTTAGAGTACTTTTTAAAAGTTCTTATTGCAGAAATAAAACACTTGAGGTGGGGTGGGGGAGGGGGTATACTTAATATACATAAACTTTGACTTACATGCCATTTGCTATTAAATTAAAATGTATTATAGTTTATATTTATATTAAATACTTAAAGTACTTTTCTGAATAAACTTAAGTAAGAATTTTGTACATCTTTATACATAATTAAGTCGTTGAAATGTTTTTAGTGTACTGACGAATGTACTTTCGTCAGTACACTAAAGCATTTACAGTAAAGCATTTACAGTAAACTACAAAATACGAAAGCATTTACAGTAAACTACAAAATACATTGTAGAATAGTTGCTGCCTCAAAAAGTACAGTCAACTTGGATGTTTAAGTCATTTCAACTGAAATTACATTAAACTATGACTTAAAAAGAGTTTATTCTTGTACAATATTAAAAAAATGGTTGAAAATTGCTTATCTTATTTTGATCATTTTTTAAAAAACATATATGTTGTCATATGTGATCATATATTTTCTTACAGTGTACCTTAATGCAATTTTCTATTGAAACTTGAATGTCATATTAAATATATTTGTAATTCCACATTTATAATGATATAAAGTTGCAATTTAGTACACATATTACATCAAACGTATTAGCTTTAAAAAAGAATGTTAAATGCTTCTGAAAATTAAAATCAAGTACTTACAGTACATGTGGATTAAAAAAAGCACAACAAAAGATTACACGTTTAATGTCCTTGTTACACACTATGTACTTCCTTCCTATAGTAAAAACATGAAATTATACATAATTACAAACAAGTAACCCTATTCCTAATCCTATGTTGTTTTAATTTTAAATTACTCATAAATATTACTTACTTATTGTCTCATTCTGTTCTTGTTTATTTTCATGGACACATTCATATTTTTTTTCCTGTTTCCTTTGTTTCAATTTCCCGCTTTTTATTGGTTACCATGGTTTTTCATTAGTTACTCACACCTGCTTCCTGTTAGTTCATAACCTTGTGTATATATTGGCGAATAAGTTCTTTCAGTTCATTGTCTGGTGTTGTTAGGACACTGTTGCGAGTGATTTTGCTTTTTTAGATTATCTTCTTGTTTTTGTATATCAAAGCGCTGCAATTAGATCCGCCAAAATAGCGATGGGGACATGAACCTCAGATTTACCAGTAGGGTGTATCACGTCTGGCACACCATCAAATCAGTCATGCTTTGTTAAGCCTCCAACAAATCAATCAACTATTTCCTTGAGCAAAAAAATGTCAGCAATGCCGAATGAATAGCACAACTACGGAGAAGTAAGAAAACAACTGAGGGCATTTCTTCCTTCATCTGAGTCACATGACCCGAGTTACCCTTTAACTCATTGTTAAATGCAGTGCATACAGACGCTTCTTTCTGTTGCCACAGGAAATTAACACAAGCTTTCTCCACACACACACACATACGTACCTCACACTCTTCAACAAATGTCTGCCGCTGTGTGTGTGTGTGTTTGCTTTGCACTCCATCGTTTGAGGAATATGAGCGAGGGAGAGACGCAGGGTGGACAAACATACAGCATGTGCATTAACACATACCTGAATGTATTGACCGTATTGTAGAAAAGCAATGGAATTGTCGTCTATTAAACAAAAGAAGATCTCTCTAATTCCGTTTGATGATATCAAGACCTGTAGCTTTAAAGGACGTGATAAAGCTTGATTTGACATGCCCATTTTTTACTGATGAAACCCAACCGTGCACACAATAATATTTTATAATAAACATACTGTGTTTAGAAATACAGTCAAAAGGAAAAATCATCTTTTGTTGAACAGCGTACAGTGCCAAACGATGTTAACACAACTTTATTTGGGTGCACTACTAGCCGATTTGCTCGATCAAACATGTTTTTTTTTTTTTCATAGGTATGTTTTCAAATATAATGCTGCGAGATGCAAAGTGTGTTGAAAGACAGAAGCAAACACACTTTCTGCATTCTTTCACAGAATGTGTCGGTGAAGCCACATCACTGCACCGTATCTCAGCACAGTTGCCATGGCAAAGAAGTCCTACTGGTCTCCAAGGTACCCAAGCCTATTGTCTTTGCTTTCTTTATTTAGATGAAAACATGATTTATTGAAGAGGATACTCGTCTACTTTGCCATAAAATTCTGATACGGTTGGGTTATATGTATTAAAGTGCACAAATATGACTTCACGTTAGAGTGCTTTTTCAATCTCTTTATTGCATCTTTTTATGTAATTTCACAATAACTGATACTGTATTGGAAAGAAGGTTAAAATGTACTTCCACATGTACTGACAAGGAAGAGGTTTTTAAACTCAGTTCCAGGATGGCCATAGTCCTACAGAGTTTAGTTCCAACCCTGCTCCAACACACACGCCTGTAGTTTTCAAATAAGCTGGATTAGCGGGATCAGGTGTGTTTGATCAAACTCTGCAGGTCTGTGGCTGGTTGAGTCTGACAACCCTGATTTAAAGTCAGCTAAAATTTAAAGTCATTTTTATTGAAGCATGAAGATGAAGTTGCAATTTCATACACTTAAACGGATAGTTCATCCAAAAATGAAAATTCTGTAATTAATTACTCTCCCTCATATTTTTCCAAACCCGTAAGACATTTGTTTGTCTTTGATACTCAAAAAAAAAAAGAAAAATATTTTTTTTTATGTAATCTGAGAGATTTCTGTCCCTCCATTGACAGCTACGCAACTACAGTGCCACTTTGATGCTTCAGAAAGTTAACAAAAAGAGTGTAAAACTAATCCATATGAATTGAGTGGTTTACTCCAAATTTTCTGAAGAGACTCGACCACTTTATTTAAGGTGAACAGATTGAATTTAGGCTTTTATACACAGACGTTGATCAACTCACACATCATTTGTTGTAAATGGACGTGCGAGAACCAATCAGGGGGTGCGTTTCCCGAAAGCATCGTTAGCCAACTATGGTCGCAAGTTCCGTCGTTATCAGCATAGTTCTACGAGTCGGTGTTTCCCGAAACCATCGTTCCAACGAACATTCGCAAGCAGCATCGCAAAGTTGTGTGGTTTGAACGAAAGCTCTCGACCTGTGGTTAAAGGCATCGTTTCTATATTGCATCACATTTGGACGTAATAAATCCTTATCTTGAGCAAAATAAGCAAGCTGACATTCAGTACAACCAGTGCCTTTTATTTAGAATACATACAATGTAATTTACGTCTTTTAGTTTGTCAAATGATTTGAAGTACCGTGTTTGAAGAGTGCGCATATGCGAACGTGCTCTACTATGTAAGAACGAGCCAAATATTGAGTCTGGTAATAAGGCAAAATAACTGAACAACTAGAAATAATCCTCAGATGACACGTCTGTAATTTATTATTTTTTTTTTAAATCTAGCGTTAATTGGATCTCAAACAGTTTCATTAAAAGGAGTTATTACTCCACCACATGCGAAACCAACGAGGTTGAACAATACTTCGCGACAGTGGGTTTCGGGAAACAGTTGTGACTATCTATTTGATTTCTCCAATAATGTATTGCACTATGGTAGTGAAGCAGAGAGCAGTGTTGTAGTCGAGACCACCTCACTCGAGTCCGAGTCGACACCGAGACCAGAGAGAGTCGAGGCCGAGTCAAGACCGAGTCCATAGAGAGTCGAGTCCGAGTCGAGTCCAAGACTAGAGACGGTCGAGTCCGAGTCGAGACCGAGACCAGTGAGGGTTGATTACCTAATTTACTTTTATTTACTTAGAGAAATCCTTTTTTTTTTTTTTTACTGAATTCACTTAGAGTTTAAAAAATATGATCAGTTTAGGGTAAAAAGGCCACATAGTAGGTGGTGTTAAAAGTAGTTTTATTACAATTTGTCATGCGCAGTTGCGCACTAGAAAATCACCAATCACTGGGCGTGTCAATCAATTTAAAGAAATATTTTATTAACATACATTAATAATCATGAAAAACATTTTTAATTGAACTCGTAGTGAAGCAGAGAGCTACATAGTTGTACGGAAAACGCACCCCAGGTTCATTCTCGTGTTAAGCAGCATGTTTGAGCGTCAGCAATAGTTTTGTTCTCACGTGACGTGCCAAGCAGGTTCGGTTACGCTTCTGTTTATGTTCACTGAATTCAGTCTGTTCATCATAAAAAGCGATCAAGTCTCTTCAGAAAATTTGAACTACACCGCTTGATTCATATGGATTACTTTTACGATCTCTTCGTGAACGTTTTGCAGAGACAATGGATGGTCAGAAATCTTTCAGATTTTATAAAAAAAATCTTCATTTGTGTTTAATTAAAACGAAATCCATTAAATTATCACATGACAGGAACCCCTAAAAGTGTCTATATGAATTTCTACATAGAAACCTTTCTTCTAAGAGTGCATAGCTTTAAATTTACCATTGAATAACACTGCAGTCAAAATAATAATCAAAAAGTAATATAAGTTTAGTTAATTGTAATAATGTGGATGTATATATATATATATATATATATATATATATATATATATATAAAATGCACAGTATCTTATTTCAGATAATGTCTTTATTGTATTTACTTGGATTTTAAGTATTATCATATTTCATTTCCGATTATAGATAAGCTATACATATATATTTCCACCAGTAGTGGTCAACACGTCAAGTGGCAAACGTGACTACTAGTAGTTGACAGTTTCCATTGTGCACACTGCATGAGTGAATGCTAAACCCTCCAGTGCTGTGGCCATTTTACTATGCAAAAACCCTCCTATGAGGTTTGCACCTGTGGTCTTAGCGGGGTGGAAAGTACAGTATACAGGCTGTTGTTTGTTCCACACCTGTTTTACATAAACCCATCATATATCCTGTATTCAGATCCCTTGATTACAATAACTATTCTACCATTAACTAACTTTAAGAACACACGGCTCACTTTTAAACCGTTAAACTGAGTTGTTGCCTACTGTATTAACTGCAATACATGTTACCAAAGGCAGCTCTTGTAGATTTTATCAAACCGAAAGCCTTTAAACACTGAATATGTACACAGTATTTGTCTCCATATGAAAACCCGTAAGCATTTAAGCCTGTTGTTAGAGAAAGGCAGAGAGACTGCAATAAAGCAACACGGTTATGAGGCTAACCTCTAACCGCGCTCGTATCCATTTTCCAGCACAGCTGTCATTTGTCGTCTAGCCCACAATTACCAGGCCTCACAAACAAGGACGTGATGTCACTTCCTGTGCTCCGTGATATCACAAACCCAGAAATGGAGAGTCTAATGCTGACGCGTGGAAAGCGGAAACAGCTCTGCCTTACACACAACGCCGCAACTAGTCAGATCCTAAAAAACAGCCATGTGACCTTGCTCACAAGCAGCCAAACCAAACGATAAAGGCACTTATCTGATGAAAACGGCTTTTGATTTCTTGCCACCACTGCTGGTTAATGCTTTTCATCAGGAAACAGAAATAGGTCGGCGCTTGTCTGACTCAATTTGCATGTTTAAAGAAGTTACACCTCTAATAAAATCATGCTTTTATTCATAATCTAAACCACACATGTGGAGCACTCTGTTTCGGTTTCCTGAACAAGATATGCTCTTGCATCTATGAATGCTTACTGAAGCTTGTGTTTGAAAAGCATCAATGAAAAGTCTTTAGGCCGAATAATGTTGCAAATGCTACACCATTAGCTCTGTTACGAAAGTCGACTAACAGCTTTATGTGGAAAATTTGACGTGACAGAGGTGTAATAGTCGTCTGACTGGTTGTGATTGGATTGCAGTGAAGTGCAGGACAAGTGCCTACATGCTCTCTGGTACCTATCTGTCAGCAGGGCTGTCTCATTATTACAGAGAAATGCTAATCTCAAAGCTAGCAGGTGACCATATACAGTATATCCTGCTGTTTTAGCACATTACTATGGCTGGGCATGAATGTTAAAAAGTTCAGTATTTACAAAAACACATTCGATTTTGAGCGTGATTCATATCAGCATGCCCTTGACTAGTTTCGCACCCTAAAGCTCGTTGCTGGCAATAAAGCGGCACAGCGTATAGGGCAATATCAGTCAATCTCTGTGGTGTGAATATAAATGTCCCCACCAGACCTAGCTATAGCCTCCTCTGAATTATATGGCAAATCCTTGTATAATTCTTGCAGAATAAACGCCCACCAATAATATCCCGGCGGCTCACACTCTTTATTGGCATCATATTTCCCCCTCTGATTACGCAATAATCTGAGATAGAAGATTTATGATGGCTGGGAATTGGAGCTCAGTTGAGATGGAAACTACAAAGTTTTATCTAAAACCCTGTGTTTTAGTATTCCCTGAAAGCATGCTTGCTGAGTGTTGTTGATTAAAAAAAAAAAACTTGGATGTGCTGTAACAACATTTGCTTGAGGAATTTTCTACTCAGAAACATTAAACAACATTTTAGAATTTTTAACCAACAAAAATTGTACATGGTAGAACTGTAATAACTATTATTAACATACACCATTGTATTAACTTTAAATGATCCTATTAAAAAATTTTTTTTTTTTAATTAAAAAATCATAATTATTTAATATCTTCAAAATTGAATAAGTAAATGAAGACTTTTGTTTGGTCCTTCTCAGATTTGTAATATTAAATGTATCTCCTCTAGAGCAGTGTTTCCCAACCCTGTTCCTGGCGGCACACCAACACTGCACGTATTCTTTGTCTCTCTTATCAAACACACCTGATTCAACTCATCAGCTCATATTCAGGTGGGTTAATGAGCTGATGAGTTGAATCAGGTACGTTTGATTAGGTAGACAAAGAATACGCGCAGTGTTGGTGTGCCGCCAGGAACAGGGTTGGGAAACACTGCTCTAGAGAATCAGAACAGAACCAGCCCGATCTCACGGCCAATTCTTACAAACTTTACGAGGTGGCTAATTTGTACAAATTCACATGACCTCACTTGTACGAATTTGTAGGTTTTTCGCTAAATCGTACATATTTTATGAGTTTCCCAATTCGTATGAATGACCTACCTATAGGGGCGGCGTAAACCTACCCATCACTGCAGGTGTAGACAAATCGTACTAATTCGTACAAGTGTGGTCGAATTAGCCACATTTTACTCACTCGTATGAATTGTTTGTCAACTAAATGACAATAAAACTTAACAGTATCTCACCAAGACACCAAAGACAGAGATTTAAACGTTCATTAATCTCAATTCAAAAGTACTTAAATGAATGCATGAACTGAGGAAAATGTGTAGCTTAAAGGGTTAGTTCACCCAAAAATGAAAATTAAGTCATTAATTACTTACCCCTATGCTGTACCAACCCCACAAGACCTTCGTTCGTCTTTGGAACACAAATGAAGATATTTTTGAATAAATTTGAGAACTGCTACATAGGCTGTCTAAGGGATCGAAACTTGACGGCCCAGAAAGTCATTGAAGAAAACCAACTCAACTATAAGTTTATCAAGCGACGCGAATACTTTTTGTGCGAAAAAACAAACAAAAATAACGACTTTATTCGACTACTCCTTTTCTTCCTTGTAGGCCTGAGACGAGAGTTCTAGAGATTTCCACGACGCATGCGCGATAACTGAACTGAAGTAGAGTTGAAGAAGATCGCAATTTTTGTGCATGCGTCGTGGAAATTTCTTGAACTCTCGTCTCAGGCCTACAAGGAAAAAATGGAGTAGTCGAATGAAGTCGTTATTTTTGTTTGTTTTTTCGCACAAAAAGTATTCACGTCGCCTGATAAACATATAGTTGAGCCACTGTTGTCACATGGAATATTTAAAAATTTTCTTCATTGACTTTCTGGGCCGTCCAGTTTCAATCCCTTAGGCAGGCTATGAGGAGTGATCCAGCTCTCAAATTTAATCCAAAATATCTTCATTTGTGTTCCAAAGATGAACGAAGGTCTTATGGGGTACAGTATGGGGGTGAGTAATTAATGACTTAATTTTCATTTTTGTGTGAACTAACCCTCTAAATCCTATGGAAATTACTTTAGATAAAAGCATCTGCCAAATGTGAACATCACTGGTGCTTGTTAGTGACTGTGACATTTCAAGTTGAGAGCTATGGCAGAGTGTAAGATTTTTTAGTGAATAACAGCATATGTTTTGGTGGGCTCTTCATTCAAATACATCATATTGCTTCAGAAGTACTGGAAAGTAATGCCGCAATGGTATGGACAACATTTTTGTTACTTTTAATGTATTTTTTGGTCTTTTTTTTGGAGCTTAACAGGCCATAATTTCCCCAGAGAGCAGCAATGTTTTGGCCCAGATCCGAGCCACATCAGGTACGCGCTGAATTCACATGTACCAGATGTGGCCCGGATCTGGGCCGACACTTTGTTGCTGTCTGGGAAAATGTAGTCTTACTGTATCGCAACATTTGCAATTATCTTTCCTCTGCGCAGGATTAGGAGGAACATCTGAAACTGAGATCTGAAACATAACTGAGAGCTTCTGTAAGCAATACAATTAGCCTCTGGGAAGGTTTTATCATAACACAGTGCTAGTTAGGCAGTTGCTTATGTAGCTGAGTGACTCTGAAAGGCGAAGCCAGCCACTTCATGAAAGGTCAGATGTTAATACAAAGCTGTGAACTCTGGTGTGTTAAGGAATGAGAAATGCCAGGGGACTTGGGAGGCCAACTGGTCATTTACATAGCGAGGAATCGGATGCACAGGAAAGAATGAGAGCGCGAGTCGGAGTCGAAGGGAGGTGGGGGAGACTGGAGCGAATCCAGGGGAAATCCAGCTCCACATGGCAGAGCTCAGCCTGGGATACAGTCAAGCAAGCACATGGGGAATTTTATACAGTACACTGTTCATCAGCATAAAACAGCCGCCTCATAGACCAATAACAAATTAAAGTCCTCTATAAATATGAAACTATCTGAGCTCATATTAAATCTAAAATGGCTAGGAGTAATTTCACTGTATGCCGTTTTGCTGGCTGAATTTGGTAACAGTGTTTAATAAAATTTGTGTGTTATAGCAGTGAGGCAATAGCCTCAATATTGCAATGGCTGTTTAGAGACTACTTTAACCAAGGTTATTTTTCATTGATGTGTAATACGGTGACATGATGGATACACTGTCACAACGTGTTTATGAGGAGACTCTCAAGTGTAAAAGCAGAGTAACAATCTAAGCTGAATTTGAGGTACCTTATCCTTTTAAGTGAGCTTGAGCTATTCCAAATGTCTCTATAATAGTAACATAGTATGCCATAAAATAAAAAGACACTTTTAGAAGATCCTTAAAGAAAGAGGTGCACGGAAATGTAGTCATTATTCGTTCGAAATCTTGCCAGGCGCTGCATATTTTAAGTTGGTCAAATGACAGGTTTGTTATAGCTAATCTTCCCAGGGAATACATGAAATGAGAAAAGAAATATGTAGCTTGAATGCTATGGAAGTTGCTTTGAATGAAAGTATCTGCCAAATGTGAATATGTCTATGCTTAACTCTTTGCCCGCCATTGATGGAATTGTCTGGCTTTCCATGTTTTCACTGTTATACGGTAGAGGGCGCTATTACACATCTTCTGAAAGACTACTGAATCTCCTGATCAAAACACAGGTGAAGAATAAGCAGAAACAAGTGATAGCAAAATAAGAAGTGCTTATATATATATGTAAAATAGCGCAGTCATGAACATTAAAATTAGCGCTACTGAATGAACTGTCGACCCTGGATGAGGTAGGATCCGATTCAGATGTAGTCTTCGACAAAAAGGTTTTTTTTTTCTCAGCTTTTTGCTCGAAATGTTGCTTTTTTATGAAACATGGCCACATTTAAGTGTTGATAAAAATTAAATACATGAAGCTGAGATAAAAACCTACCCTATCTCACGACCAATTCGTATGAATTCGACGAATGATTAAAAAGTGTCTAATTCGTATAATTCGTAAGACCTCACTCGTACGAATTCGTACGATTTGTCTAAACCCACGTGATGGGTAGGTTTAGGGGCGGGGTAAGGGATAGGTAATTTGTACGAATTCATTCGAATTGGCCAATTTAGCAAAATCATACTAATTCGTACGAGTGAGGTCGTATGAATTCGTACGAATTAGCCCCTTTTTAATCATTCGTCGAATTCGTACGACTCGGTCGTGAGACCGGGTTGAATAAAACTGATTCTATTTAAAAGCACAGAGTTCGTTATTTGGATTGTGACAGTGGCTTGTCAAATTTGAACATCTAAGGGCTGTGGCAGAGTATAAAATTTTCAGTGAATAGCCGTTTATGTTTTGGCGGGCTCTTCCCTCAAATCCATCATATTGCATCATAAGTGTTGGAATATAATAAAAGAATCATTCATTTAAGCTAATTTTCTAGTCCTTTTTAGAACACATATCTATTTTCTCCACGAAATACCTCCTTTTTTTTGTTCCGACAGATAAAAAAAGAAGATCATATGGGTTTGGACTTTATTAGGGTGCATAAATGATTACTGAATTATCATTTTTGTGTGAACTATTCCTTTATAAAATAACAAAGGCAGGAGGCTCCTCAGTAAGGTTCATTACTTCTATCCGCTCACTGCTGCTTGAAGACACAAATAGAGGAGTGTACATCTGGCTATTTATAGCGTGACTTTTGCTTTCTTTACTCACAGACAATGAGATCTAATCTGCTTTCTTAAAGGCTCCGCTGACCCAGTGGCCTTTATCCATGTATAGACAGCAGTTCAAAGGGAAGGAGGGATCTTGTCCTTTTTACAAATTAAAGTTAAATATGTGGAGATATATCCATTTAGATGCCAAAACAAACTTTGTGACAGCATGTGGCTCAACTGCTGCCTCTTCTAAATGTCCAGTATGGAAAGTCTCGTCTCATTTAAGATAATTAACTTGATAATAAAGCTAATTAATAGTTTACTGTTTCGTCTGTGACAACACAGAACATTTTCAGACCGATTTAAACACACAATGTACATCATTCCATGTATGAGGAGACTGGGGATAGTTGTCAAACCATTTACCCCAGTTAAACCTCAAGTCATGTTCTATACTCAGATACTTTAAAGTTTATATTGAATGTTCTGCTGTTACTTCACAGGAGAAAAGATTCAGTTCATTTAACACGTTGCAGTTTATTGACCCTGATTTGAGAAATATAAAACATTTTAAAGTACATAACTTTATATTCAAACAGTTTGATTCAACATGTAACATGTAAGTCAACATACGAAAACGCCAAAGAAAACACACATCTGTATTTGAACTTTTGACTCAAATCCATGATTGCTTGAGTCAACTTCCCCTATACAGACATACAATGTAGCTTTGCTACAAATTAAGCATGATTCACTTTTCGTGATTCAATCTATTTCTATTAATGATTCCATGATTTTAACATGATGGATAAAACATCAGTTGAAAATACTGCATGTGTTGAAGTGCACCTACAGTTACAAACTCTTCAGTTCTGAGAATGATCAGAGAGACTAACTAACATGCCAAATCCAACCTCAACAAACAAATCTAAGACACGTTTTACACTTCCAGTGGTTAAAAAACACCCAAACACCATTGTTTGAACTATTTATTTTAGTCTTTTGAAGCCCCTATATTTAGACACAGTGGCTTCAGAACAGCATGGAAAAGGTGACTGAATTTGTTTTTGCTGCAACATTTCCTGTGTGTCGCGAGGAGAGGAAAACCACACACGCGGTGACGCTGCAGCTGAGAACAGAGAAAGGGTAAGTCAGAGGCGTGGAAAACTAGATAGCAGGAAGTAGAAAAAAAAGTCAAACTGATCTCAGCGCTTGCTTTATTAATCCGGTTTATAAGGACACTCCCTTTAAAATGAGAATCCAGAATCAAACAGGACAAGAGAGATAATGTTTCAATGGATTCAGAGTTACAAACAGCTCAAGACCTGTTTTGTTGAATTTCTACACACTAATATGTCAATCAATCATCAGTACGCATAATTTGTAAAGACATTTTTTGACATTGTGCTTGTATTTAAAAATACCTGCAAGTAATTACGTCTTTAATTGTTTTTATTACATCAATAATTACACTGTTGACCCGTCCTTTAAAGCAGTAGTTCACTTTTGAAAAAAACTTTTGCTGATAATTTTACTCACCCCATGTCATCCAAGATGTCCATGTCTTTCTTTCTTCATTCGAAAAAGAAATGAAGGTTTTTGATGAAAACGTTCCAGGATTTTCTCCAAATAATGGACTTCAGTGGGAACCAAACGGTTCAAGGTCCAAAAGAGAGATTCAGTTCAAACTGCAAACGGTTAAAAGGGCTTTAAACGATTCCAGACGATGAATAAGGTTCTTATCAAGCGAAATGTTCGCTCATTTAATAGATAAATAACAAAGTTTAAGTTTTATAAGCTCAAATGCTCGCCTTGCTCTGGTCTGTGATGCATTTCTTTTCGACTGAAGAAAGAATGACATAGACATCTTGAATGACAAGGGGGTGAGTAAATTATCAGCAAAAGTGAACTACTCCTTTAAACCTTACCCTATCCTTTAACCTAATCATGATCTGTGCCTAACCTCACACTGTAAAAAATATTTTCAAGATTTGTTATCAATACATATTTTCTTTTGTCAAATCAACTTTATAATAATTTATTTAGTTGAGATAACTTATTATTTTGAGTTTCTGATGATTAAAATTAATCTACTTCATTGTATTAACTCACTTTTTCCAGTTCAATCAACTTAAAATTGTAAAGCAACCCAGGTTACTCACTTTTTTAAGTTAAACCAACAATATTTTTTTACAGTGTAGTAATCGCAACATTTTTTTCTTTTGTCAAATCAACTTAAATAATTTATTTAGTTCAGATAACATATAATTTTGAGTTTCTGATGGTTAAATGAATCTCCTTCATTGTATTAACTCACTTTTTCCAGTTCAATGAACTTAAAATTTTAAGGCAACCAGGTTACTTACTTTTTAAGTTAAACCATCAATATTTTTTTACAGTGTGCCTGTATCCCACCTCAATTGCAGCACAGGTTTTAAAATACAACTTCAACATAATAAGTGCATTGTACCTAACAAATACTAGTTCAGGACACTCTGACCAGAAAGGACATTTTTCACTAAAGCTGGTTAGATTTATGCTTATAAAAAGAGAAACCTTCAGAACTCAAAGTGAAAACACATAAAAGTACAAATATGAAGAACATTTTAGACATTTTATTCCTTGTGGGGATATTTTTTGGCTATTTTCTAGCTTATAAATCATACCAAGTGGTGTTTTTTTTTTTTTTTTTTTTAAATGCAGGTGATATGGTATGTTTCCGTTTAGGCGAAAGAATATACAGTTTTTGCAATATAAAAATCATTATGTCTATGGAAATCCCCATAAATTCATGAAAACACAACCTCGTGTGTGTCTGTGTGTGTGCATCGACATGGCCTATAAGGATATGGTCTAATCAATCAGGAAGCAACAGTGGAGCACATCCTCATAAAGGAAAGACACTTTCCAACTGCTCGTGTTTCTGCAACAGAAATGTTCCACATCTCATTAACCGCTGACCTCTTTCTTCAGGATATCCTCGTGATGAAGCCGGCCTCCTCTAAATCCACAGAAGCTCGTAGAAGACTAGCGTGTTGATCAGCATGGTCACTGTTCTCATTTTCTCATTACATTGCCAACAGAAACTATTTGAAGACATGAGAAACACTAAAAAGTGTGAATTCCATTACATAAGATTACAAGATGCCTTCTTTATAACGGTCTGAATCCGTACGGTTGCTATGGGGACCAAATCTAAGCTGCTTTTATAACAAGAAAAAGAGGCATTGAAAGAGTCCCAAACCTCTTATTCATTTCCTCACTCCGGGGTCATTATAGGTTACGTGCTTTTTCATCACGGCTGCTGTTGTTTTGGTGTTCATCTGCTTCTTTTCTTCAAGGCGCGTGCCCTGCGGACTCTGTCCACCCAAGTAGGGAGCAGTCGTTCCTTCTCGCATCAGGCCTCCGTATGGCTGGAGGTCGTAAGGTCACCTCGGCTCAGGTGAAGTGTTCCCGTTGCTCTGGGCAAGAGCTGGTCAATATGGCTGCTGTATTTCTGATGACACCTGACCACGCTACTGATAGCGAAAGAGAGAGACAGTGATGCCCAGGGGAACGAGAGCAGCTGGGTGGACCGCGTCGGGGCCGTGTTTATCGTCTAGTTCCAGCGGTAGCCTTGTGTAAACGCGCACACACACACACACACACACACACACACATACACATGACCATGGCTGCCAGCACAGGTCACTAGTACTCAATGCTGCTTGGAAAACTAAGAGAAGAGACATCAAGCAAAAAAAAAGTCTTGAAAAAAGACTTCTCTAAAGAAACTGTGAGTGTTTTCTTGTGCAATAAATGTATTTTAAATTGTAATCATATTTCACAATATTACTGTTTGTACTGTATCGATCAAATAAATACAATCTTTCTCTTTTGGCCCACTGGAAGAAATTGTAAGTCAATTGCAATTAGATAAAAAAATTTAAATAACACTGAAAAAAATGAAAATGTGTAAATATATAAGTGAATACTGTACTTAAAAATTACTGTAAGTTACTTTACCATATATGGTGAAACATTTTTAATTATTTAAATAATAATTTTACTGTTAAATTCTGTAAAAAAAAAAAAGTTTTTGGAAGTAAAAAAAAAGTATTATGGAATTTCCTCAATATAATTTATCCTAATTTAATATTCAGCAATAAAATTCACACACATTTACAGTATATTATGTTTTAGATGATACTTAAGTACAAAATATAAACCATCTTATAATTTAATGTAAAACAAACCATCAAACCAGCAACAAACAGTAAAATGCCATTCCTAGAAGTGTTGGCTAAGATTTATGAACACTTATGGTCCACTTGTCATGTATTAGCTATACAGTTGGTTATCAGTTCATTTGAGATTTTACACACATATTTCGCTACTTTATGTAGGTCAGACTATTAATATTTGATAAATGAATAAATGTCCAAATGTAAGTTGTAAAAATCTATTTCAAATAATTGCTATTCTTTTGAACTTTCTATTGATCTATTACTGTATTTTTGATAAAATCAATGCAGCTTGATTTTTTTTTAACCTTTATTTATCCAGGTAAACTGTTTGAGAACCACTTCTCATTTACAAACATGACCTGGCCAAGAGGCTACAGGAAAAAAATAAAAATAATGATGACCAAATAAACCAAAAACACAAACTCCGAAGGCGCTGTTGCACATCTATTTATAGCTTCTGACCAGCGTGCATTCCAATGATGTCATTTTCATAGGTTATCTAAGGTCAAGTTTGAACTTAACCAAGTTAGACCAAGTTTGCACACATACTTCACAACCATCCACACACACACAAAGGTTTTTCCAGCCCGTTCTCATCCTTTAACGTCATATAGAACGCTATATGCAAAAACGGCGCTATACTACGCACATGGCACCCTTTATCGTTAATATAACACGCGAACACGTTATAAATCCTTTAGCGTGAATATGACACGTACACCCTACCCCACACCTAAACTTAGCCCTCACAGCACGTGTTATATTAACGATAACGGGTGCCATGTGCGTAGTATAGCGCCGTTTTGTCACTAGCGTTCTATATGACGTTAAAGGATGAGAATGCGTTGGTTTTTCCCATAGAACTGAGGAGTGTTTTGCATAGAGAGGAGTTTTTGAAAGGGAACTTCACATTTTAAGTGTCAATTTTATCACAAAATACAAACAATTATATCACAATTATGTCATGATATATCAGATCACTGTAGCTCCTCAGTTCAAGCGGCACATAAAATGATTTTTTTTCGCTTTTTACTAGAAAGGAGCATTTTGCTAAATATATTAATGATTTATTACATTTTTACTTAACCTGTTGTCTGATGAGAAAGAATGTAAAGAGCTGCTTAGTGTTTTTGGTTCAGTCCAAGTTTTCCCGCTCTTCGTTTGTGTTCAGTCCCTTCACCTGTGTTGAGTTAATTTGCCCCAGCTGTGTCTTGTTGCCTTCTTCATTCCTCTGTGTATTTAAGTTCTTCTCTTGTCAGTGTTCAGTGTTGGTTATGTATAGTGTGGTTTCTGTTACTCCAGTGCTTTTGATTAAATTCTTGTTGCCCGGTTCTCCTGGTCACCACATACCGTAACACCTATGTGATTGCATATGAAGTTATGGAGCTCTGATTGCTTTCATCAGATTTACCTCTCAGATACAGTGGGGGCAAAAAGTATTTAGTCAGCCACTGATTGTGCAAGTTCTCCTACTTAGAATAATGACAGAGGTCTGTTATTTTCATCATAGGTACACTTCAACTATGAGAGACAAAATGAAAAAAAAAGGAAATCACAGTAGGATTTTTAAAGAATTTATTTGTAAATTATGGTGAAAAATAAGTATTTGGTCAATGACAAAAGTTAACATAACCTTTGTTGGCAATGACAGAGGTCAAACGTTTCCTGCAAGTCTTCACCAGGTTCGCACACACTGTTGCTGGTATTTTGGCCCATTCCTCGATGCAGATCTCCTCTAGAGCAGTGATGTTTCAGGGCTGTCGCTGGGCAACACTCCCTCCACAAATTTTGTATGGGGTTGAGGTCTGGAGACTGCCTAGGCCACTCCAGGACCTTGAAATGCTTTTCACGGAGCCACTTCTTCATTGCCCGGGTGGTGTGTTTGGGATCATTGTCATGCTGGAAGATCCAGCCACATTTCATCTTCAAGGCTCTCACTGATGGAAGGAGGTTTTGGCTTAAAATCTCACGATACATGGCCCTGTTCATTCTTCCCTCAACACGGATCAGTTTTCCTGTCCCCTTTGTAGAAAAACAGCCCCAAAGCATGATGCTTCCTCCCCCATGCTTCACAGTAGGTGTGGTGTTCTTGGGACGCAACTCTGCATTCTTCTTCGTCCAAACACGACGAGTTGAGTTTTTACCAAAAAGTTCTATTTTGGTTTCATCTGACCGCACGATATTCTCCCAATCCTCTTCTGGATCATCCATATGCTTTTTGGCAAACTTCAGACGGGCCTGGACATGTACTGGCTTAAGCAGGGGGACACGCCTGGCACTGCAGGATTAGAGTCCCTCTCGGTGTAGTGTGTTACTGATGGTAGCCTTTGTTACTGTGGTCCCAGCTCTCTGCAGGTCATTCATCAGATCCCTCCGTGTAGTTCTGGGATTTTTGCTCACTGTTCTCATGATCATTTTGACCCCACGGGATCCCACGGGATGAGTTCCAGATTGAGGGAGATTATCAGTGGTCTTGTATGTCTTCCATTTTTTTTTTTTATAATTGCTCCCAAAGTTGATTTTTTTTTCACATCAAGCTGCTTGCCTAGAGAGCCAGAAATATTGCTGGTTTGTGGGTGACCAAATACTTATTTTTCCACCATAATTTACAAATAAATTCTTTAAAAATCCTACAATGTGATTTCCTGGATTTTTTTTCTCTCATTTTGTCCCTCATAGTTGAAGTGTACCTGTGATGAAAATTACAGACCTCTGTCATTATTCGAAGTAGGAGAACTTGCACAATCAGTGGCCGACTAAATACTTTTTGGCCCCACTCTATTGCTAATGAAGAAGAAAAAAAGACATTGTACACAACATTTGACAATTTATACATTGAGGAAGAGGCCAAGCCTCTCAAGTTGGGTTCCCACTTTAAGTGAACCCTAGTTCCCAGGAAATACACAAGATGAATGAAAATGTTGCAGATGTAAAACATGTGTATTCTTATGTGGCACTTAACAAAATGTTCTGGGTGCTTATTTTTCTCTAATAGGAGTCAATGGCTCCTTTTTTGTTGTTGTCTGGAGCCCTTCTAGGTGTCATTCATGCCTGTAGCATAAACATGCAGGATGAGTTATTCATCAAAGTTTGATATTTAATATGCTTGCTAGTTGTGTTTTGACTTGCCGTATTTGGGACCCACATGACTCAGATGCATTATTGGTATTTTTTATCTTTACCCCGCTCTCATTTAAAGAAATAAATAATATTTTAAGTTCTTTAAACGAAGCTCAAAAGTGATGCAGAATAAACAGTTTTCCAACCAAGACCTTATTTCTTATACTGAAGTACGCAGACACTTCAAATGACCTCTTTTATTTCATCTCCACCTGTGATTTTTTTTATGCATGCCATTACTTGCTGCAAACTCACGTTAGATGAATCTCCAAAGCGTATTTTTGATGTCTATAAAAGGGTGAGAGATTAATGCAGACAAACATCATCTGACTCACTTTAAAACTCAGACTAAACAAAAAGACTGCAAGAAGTAATATTAAAAAGAAAAGCAAGGAAACTTGCAGAGAGCGGCCGTAGATTGTAGTATGACCCCAGGTGTAATAACACCAAATATGATAAAAACGTAATTCGTTTTTATAGACACTTGCACGGAAAGCTGACTGAAATATGGCGAGAGAGTGTTTATCTTCTCAAGGTTTAACACTTCATTGTCTGACAGGAAGATTAAGAGATCCAAATACAAATCAAACATGTCAGATGAAGATGTTTTGATGTGTGACACTTTAACACAGTTGCTTGTAGGTGTTGACCTTTGGGCAAGGACTATATGAGGAGGAGGAATCAACATACAATGTAATATTTCATTATAAATAAATAAATGTCAAGTGCATATAGCAAAAAGTGAGTCATGCAGAAACGGAAGATTTACATATTGCAAAGCACAAAAATGAAACACAACACAACATGCAAGTCATTATTTCTTTGAGTTGGGGAAAGGTGATGTGCTTAATAGCAAGGCCAGCTAGCGCCTCGGGTTCTTGTTCCACACCAGTTACAAACCCGAGTTTAAAAACGCACCAATACATACCAAACGAGATCTGATCTTGAAAGTTAAAGGAGGCGAACAAAAAAAAAAAAAAAAAAAAATGGGAGAAGCAATGGTGGTGTGTTTTCAACTTACCTGTGACAGCCATGAGTTTTGCAAAGAAAGTTGACGATATGCCTTATTTCTGTCGGAATAAATTTTCCTCCCGGATCTGCACACACACACAGCTCTCTAAGTAAAACGTCAAGGTGCATCTTTTATACTTTACTATTGATGTTCCTCACATCTCTGAGACTCTATCAGCAGAAAGCTCACGAGAACTACACCTTATTCACCTTATGCTGCAAGAATAAAACACACGCTCGCACATAAATGGATCATTGTCTTTTATCGGTCTATTGATTGATAGGTTCTGATAAAAGTCTTTCTTTCGGATGAACGTGAACAGCAACCCAAGTCTGAGTTCCTCCACATCTTTGTTCCTATTTAAAAACACTGAGCCGGGAACAGCAAAATGAAAGGGAGTATAGCATTTGAAATATTGAAGAAGAAGAATATGGGAAAGAAAGCGGTGTTGTCAATAATTCATCAGCTTGATACAAAGGGATTTTGTGTTAGAGAGATTTATGGCTATGACTAAGGCTATGACGTGTGCGAAGGAACGTCCTGGACTTGGTATTTCTCACATTATGTTCAGAATATACACCGAAACGAAGATGTTTTTAAAAATAATTGGAATGTCCAACAAGCAAATCAGCGGTATATCAGTGGTAGACGATGTCATTAGCGTTCATGCCGAGTTTACCCCATGTCGACACTGTAGTTTCATAATCCCACATGGTTCTGAAAAGGTCAACCCATGAGTCACTGTCCACCAGAGCTCCCACATCTAAAACAATGTGCTGTGTATTTTGGGTCTGTGTATACAAACAAGTCGCATGTCGCCCACAATGAACAGCTAATCTCGTGTAGCATATAGCTGTCAGTCCAGTAGTGCGGAGGGAAAGTGGAGAACACCTACCCGGGGAAACTTTGAGTACGTGTGTATACTGATTACATGCAATACTGTGATAGTGAGAGTGTGTGGGTTAAATGTGACAGTGTACATTCAAAATGCTGACTACATTTTAATCTGTCTATATGTCTGTCTGTATGTCTATCTATCTATCTATCTATCTATCTATCTATCTATCTATCTATCTATCTATCAATCTATCAATCTATCTATCTATCTATCTATCTATCTATCTATCTATCTATCTATCTATCTATCTATCTATCTATCTATCTATCTATCTGTCTGTCTGTCTGTATGTCTGTCCGTCCGTCTATATGTCTGTCTGTCTGTCTATCTATCTATCTATCTATCTATCTATCTATCTATCTATCTATCTATCTATCTATCTATCTATCTATCTATCTATCTATCTATCTATCTATCTATCTGTCTGTCTGTCTGTCTGTCTGTCTGTCTGTCTGTCTGTCTGTCTGTCTATCTATCTATCTATCTATCTGTCTGTCTGTCTGTCTGTCTGTATGTCTGTCCGTCCGTCTATATGTATGTCTGTCTGTCTATCTATCTATCTGTCTGTCTGTCTGTCTGTCCGTCCGTCCGTCCGTCTATATGCCTGTCCGTCTGTCTATTAATTTATATATCTATCTGTCTATCTATCTGTCTATCTGTCCGTCTGTCCGTCCGTCCGTCCGTCTATATGTCCGTCCGTCCGTCTATATGTCCGTCCGTCCGTCCGTCTGTCCGTCTGTCCGTCTATCTATCTATCTATCTATCTATCTATCTATCTATCTATCTATCTATCTATCTATCTATCTATCTATCTATCTATCTATCTATCTATCTATCTATCTATCTATCTATCTATCTATCTATCTATCTATCTATCTATCTTTCTATCTATCTATCCTTGAATCGTTCTATATACCCCCTTTATGTTACTGCAGTGGTTATGATGAACACTCAGATGGTGATTAGTCTTAAGCAAAGCATCTCTGCTAATAAAAAGTCTTTTTGAAAGTGTTTTTTATGAGGTTATATAAATTGGATGCTTTTAATGGCTTATTTTCCGCTGTCAATGATCTAGTAAATTACACATTCCATCCTATTTCTGTTTTCCCTTTAATTGTAGCACAATGTAAAATTTCTACAATGTCATTTCTGCCCCAGGAGCACGGTAACAAGCTGTGAAATTAATCATGACTTGTGTAGTTTAGGCAGAAGTGGGGATTGTGTTGGGCAGGCTGGGTGTCAGTGGCAAAGTCTCATGCTGGGTGAGACTCTCTGGTATTGGGGACAGTTTTCTGTTACTTCTAAACTGAGGCCATTATCACAGTTTCTTATGTAATAGTTTGAATTAATGGCAAATAAGACAGTTCTAGATCAGTGTCTTCTGATTTAGGCATTACATTGTGTGTCAAGCCACCTGTGCTGCCTGCATTGAGGGTAAAGTGCCTTGTGTTGTGTGTTAGAAGAAAGAGCACCCCCTATTGGTCAGAGGACAAGTGTTAGTTTTTCATCTGCCATTTTGACTGTTCATTACTATGCATGGTGTAATGATACTTACTAAATATGTTGCTCCATAACTGAATGCATTTTGCCATGGAAAATTAACAGAGCAAATCAGTGAGATTAAATGACCAAAGTAAGAAGCTGCTTTTATCAGAATAATGCAGGTGTTGCACTGGTGCAACTGATCATGTTTCTGGGTGGGTGTGCTAATTGTAGGAAACCTCTCGATGGACTCCAGATGCATGTTTAATAATATAAATTAATACGGGTCTCCATGTGTGTTTCTAGCCATTCACAGCTGTAAGTGCTAAATAAAGCCGAGCACATGGCTGGAAAGAAATCCTTCTAGTTTCAGTAATACGTTTAAATGGCATATATAAAAAGGCTTATAAAATGCATATGCTAAATGCAAAAACGCCTGTTCTTATATCAATGTACAGCATATTGTATAGCATACAGAATACATAGACAAATATCAGACAAATATTACAAAAAAATCATATTATTTTAAAATGAATTTTTGAGATGCTTTTATCCAACAAAACTTGCATAGCATTCAATAGGCTGTACATTTTATCAGTTCATGCAGAATCAAACCCATGTTTTTGTTGCTTGCATTGTCATTTTGATCTCTATATTGTGACTAGTGCATAATATAACAATATTTGTAATTCCCAACACGGCTCATCGGAAATTTATGCCTCTACCTACATTTTTTGCAAAACTCAAAACACGTACCAATTAAAGAGCTCAAAGATTTGTAGAAACAAGCTTGGCATGGTTGCTTCAGAAAACGTATTTTAATCTGTCGTTTGCTTTTGTTAACACAATCAGTTATATTAAGGGTTTAGTGATGCATTATTTTCAAACACAACAAAGCATTAAAGCAGTAAGATTTTTTAGCTTATGATAATAATGTTTCCAAAATCGATTCAGTGGTTCATTAACTTGTAACAGGGTGAAAGGCACTTCTGGATTCGCTTTTCGGTCCTGCCATAACCACGCTATGTAAGATTGCCAGATCGGGTCGTGTTAATGTAGTTCTAATGAGACATAAGAAAACTACAAATTTGCTTTACGTCAAGCAATAGAGTGCCGAAGTTACAACGTCACTCTGTAGGCCAAAACGCGGAAGCGAGTTAGCATTTTAGCACTCCCGGTTCCCTCGCTCTAAAGTCTATGGGATTTTTGAATGTTTTTTTGCTAAATCGCATAAAATAAAGTCTGTGGTGAATATTTTCACGTTTTGATGACATAGAACACACAGTTATAACCTGCTTGTGGTTTTTTAAACTTTATTGTGTCTGCTTGTGGTTTTTAAAACTTTACATAGGCTTCAAAATGTATACATTTTGGATTAACTTGTAAAGATTATCTTGATAGACAAAACGAGTAAGGGTCACTCACAACTCTTTGTTAATCACAGATGTTATTTTTTGCGATTTTCCAAAAGTCTATGGGGAAAATGCATAGCTTTTCGATCGAGGGAACCCATGCGCCGCTAGCTTCCGAGTTGTCAAAGTGATGTTTGTCTTCGGCACTCTATTAGTCATTATTTTGTTTTTCTTCATTTCTGATGTCTTACATCATACTTTCATGAAATCATGCAACATACTCTTGTCTGTGGACATTAGGGGTGGCACGGTACATGAAAAAACCGAACCGTTCGGTTCGCTTGTCTCAGTTCGGAGCGTGTGTGCGTCTCACGGTTCGACGCATGCGCAATGTAACCTCGTGCCCGTATGTGACGTGTGTTTTCTTTTCGCGCGACATAAGCTTGTTCGACTTGGACCGGTGTCGTTGCACAGAGCGATCGGTGAATAACATCAGTCTAGCGCGAGTCAGCTCCGTATGCATTCATCACTTTCGCGGTATTTGATGTCATTACCGATCGCTCTGTGCAGCGCCGGTTCAAGTTAATAAACAAGCCAGTAAAAGTGGAGTATGGAGCGCTGCAGGTCACGGCACGCGGAGAAATGGCAAGTGGGAGAGATGAGGGAGTTGGAGGATCCGCTAGCGTCTATGGTATAAGTCCGGTGTGTGGGAACATTTTGGATTTCATGTTATGATATTTTAATTTAACTACAGTGGCACTTTATGTATAGATAAGAGCTTCAGTCATACGTTTCCAAGTCCTGCACTTTAATTTCAAGTTGAAAAAAGTACCCTCACATTTTGGGAATAGAAGCATTGTTGATACTGTTTTTGTGTTGAGGTTGAACTTAAATTTTACTTTATGTTTATGGCCTTTGCTATTGCTATAGCTAAATTATCTATAGGCAATGAGGTTTCATGTATATTGACATTTAAAAGACAGTGTTTTAAGGGTTCCTCTCTTTTTCTTTTAAAAGATAGAATTTTGGTAAGAGCTACAAAAGTTACCAGTTGATACATGAAAGTTAATTTCTTTGTGTAAATAAGATTTATGTGATAAAAATGCACAAGTTCTTGTAGAGATAGTGATACACATTCTCCTTTTTTTTGCCAAATAAACAAAAAGCATGTCAATTTCTTCTCTCTTGCTGTATCTAAATCTCACCTAGCTTTCCTCTGAGATAGTCCAAAAATGTGCTTAAAGTCAAAGAGTCAAATTCAGTTTGTGCATGATTGCATGAATATCATATATATATTTTTTATTACTGTATCCTAAAGTGTGGATAATTAAGCTATATATCACATGCTGAAGTACATTTCTGGAGTGTTAACGATTAAAAGAAAAAATAACAAGAACCGTACAGAACCGAAAACCGTGACCCTAAAATCGTGATACAAACCGAACCGTGGGTTTTGTGAACCGTGCCAACCCTAGTGGACATTGTTAATTCCAAAGACGGTGCTGGATAAACAGCGAGCGTGCGTGTGCGACAGTAGGCTGCGGTAGGCTAAATTATTTACGACAGCGGTAATGGACAATTCCGCTTCCAACCTGTAGGGCGACCGCAGAGGAAAAGTTCCTTGGTGTTGCTTTAACCTTTTAGCACCAATGACTGGACATTTCACTTTGAATTGAACTGCGATATTAATAGTAATAAAAAAAGTTACTACCTTAAATTTTTAAGTACAATTAACTTGGATGTTTCAAGTAATATCCACTTAATTTACATTTAACTGACTCAAAAAGGTCTAATCTTGTATTACTTGTAAAAAAGTTGATGAGTTAAAGCACAAACATACTGTGTCATAACTTAAGGATCAAATAACAGCCCGTTCTCATCCTTTAGCGTCACATAGAACGCCATATGACAAAACGGCGCTATACTACGCACATGGCACCCTTTATCGTTAATATAACACGCAAACCCAAGTCGTCATAAATCCTTTATCGTAATATGAGACTACCCTACCCCACACCTAAACCTACCCATCCCAGCACGTGTTATATTAACGATAACGGGTGTCATGTGCGTAGTATAGCGCCGTTTTGTCATATAGCGTTCTATATGACGCTAAAGGATGAGAATGCGTTGAATTTTTTACAGTAAAAGTCATAAATTGATGCCAGATTCACATGAATCTTTTTAAGGTAAAAGTGATAACACTTTTAGCGCACATTTCACTTTGAAAGTACCGCGAAAAGTGCAAGGTAATTTCGCAAATAGCGTAATTTCGTAATTAGTGCAACGCAATATATAAAGCTTTCAGTTGTTTGAATAGTGTGCACATTCAGCATGTTACATCTGATTACAATCCCTGTAACATTTATAGTATAGACCTGTCGACGCGACCTCTCATTCTTACCACCTCCATTTTCTAGTTGTGTCCTCATATTTTGCGATGCTTTAATTAGTAAAGAGTAGTATCTGACTTAGTGCTGGGCCAGCGACTGGGGTTAATGTTTATCTTAGCTCACAGCTCCTCTTCTTCTCAGGCACGGTAATGATGCTCTTGCACTGATATGACCCAAAAGATAACCCAATTAATAAGCCTGGACCTCAGGGGCAGTGTCCTCTCTAGAAAAACCACCATCACTAGGAACACAGAAAACATGCCTTTGTACGAATTAATTATGTTGTTTGTTAAAAAGTTGCCGTCGAGCCTTTCTTCTCTGACAGCTCTGTGTTTTCTAGCCAGAGGAAGCACATTAAGCCTTTTTTCATTAGTGACTTGATTCGACTTCAAAGCGTAGTGCTAACTTTAACCTCTGTTAGACGACCAAGAAAGCGATCTACGTTTGGCGCAATTACACTCGGACGCTTTCAGCTCTCTCCATTCCTTGACTGACTAAAGCAGTCAGGGTGGAATGAAGACATTTCTTGTGTTAACCTTTTTGTCCGGAGGGACTGACTCACTAATGTCCGCCTCATCTCCCTGTCCTTTGCGCTTAGTTGCCGTGGAAACCCAGAGGTAACTACTCCAAGGCTCGGAAACAGGAGCGGGATATTGACTTGGCGTCGGAATGTTGTGCACAAAATCATCAGTCACATCAACCGTCCTCCAAACACAAACTCAATGGGCTCCATTATTCTTCTGCTCTTCACAGCACACGGCTCGCTTGAAAATAAGTCACCCACTGGTATTTTTCACGTAAAAAAGCTCTAGCTTCTGGCGCCACATGACTGAAGGAAATGGAAACCGTAAAACGTTCATCCTTTCCAAGAGTTATTCTACAGAGCTTGAGGAGAAGACATACATTTATTGATTTTACACAGAAGGACATATAGTTGAGTTTCATTGTAACTTGTCCTCTGTCATGCCATCACAGAGAGACGTGTGTTTATGAGGCGTCCAGAAGCTCTCCTGTCGGTTCCGCTTCAGCGGTGCAGGCGAGGGCAGCTGAACTACCGTAATCGCTGCATCAATTACATGCATCTGCAGAGAGCGCTTGTTACTCAATATGTATGAGATTAGAGGTTTGAGTTCAATTGCCTTATTCATGTTTGTGAGGGAACAATGTCAGGAGAAATTACATAGTACACTACTTTTTTTCCCCCATACTTTTATTCTCCTGCTCATGTCTGCTTTATATGAGCACAATTATACTTTTTTTTTTCTGAACTGCTGGAGAAGCAGTTGGGTCTTAATGATATGGACTGTTATGGTCTTAAATGTTGCTTCATTATGTTGCATGTGCTCATTTGTCATGCAGGGTATTATGCTGATGCCGGCTTTAAGGTTTAAAATATGCATGTATTTTTGACGTGTATTAATTATGGCATCTTACATCATGCATTCTAGTTGTGTATTTATATGATGTTGTCTGTATTCTTTGAACTCGATCCATGAAAAAGTAATAGGACCCCCCCTCCCCCTTCTTCTTAGATGATCAACTGCTAAAAGAGATGTGTTTAACTCTTAAATATGTAAGGGTGGAAATGATTTGCAAAACTGATTTCATGTCACTTTCTATATTATCTGGTCTTATCCATGCTCCGTACTGCTTTTCATCTCCTGTATAAAATATGTTGCAAGTGTGAAGTATCCCAAAGTGTCCTAAAATTTAGAAACCTAAATTGTAATCGTAACCTGTATTTTTACACTGGCTCATCCAACACAGTCTCATGAAGATGCGTATCTATACCACGAGTGTCATTTCTCGTGGCATTTATACGCCAAAAGTTTTTTTTTTTCGTGTATATGGTACGCACTAAAAAACCCTGGGTTAGGTTTAGGGGGGAGGGGGTTGGGGAGTTCGTGCGTATTATACGCAAAAAAGTGTGTATCATATGTACGCAAAAATCGCGTGCCATATACACGTTTTTGGCGTATAAATGCCACGAGAAATGACATTCGTGCCATAGATACGAACTTTCATGAGATCGGGCTGGCTCATCTTCAGCCTTATGGGTAAGTAACACTAGCTTGAGGTTTATCTCCAGTCCTAATCAAACACACCAACTGGTTACACTAAAATCCACTTTAGACATTCTACGTACTAACCATAAGTAACAACTACATGTCAGCTAAATCTCATT
Organism: Pimephales promelas; assembly: GCF_988280905.1. NCBI lineage: Eukaryota > Metazoa > Chordata > Actinopteri > Cypriniformes > Leuciscidae > Pimephales > Pimephales promelas. The sequence continues at coordinate 14,618,168 of NC_142777.1, forward strand.
AATTTGAAACTAAATTAATGTATAAAGTGGACTATTGAACTAAAGTGTTACCTACTTTGCCACAAAGTCAGAATACACTTTATATGGGCAGCTGTGTTGGTTTTAGTCAAGCCTGGCTGACGTTTACACAACACTGTTTTCAACTAAACTGAAAACTATGAATGTGTTTTGGCCGTTCATTTACATGACAACAAAGTTTTGGGGGCCTGAAAATGCAAACAGGTAAATGTTATGTGACAATTGTTCTCCAGCTGTTATGCGCGGTTGAAAAACACTGATTGGTCGATATTATATATGAGGAATATACATTTCGGTAAGTTGCGTGAGAAAACGGATGTGTGGCGTGACAGCGTGCGAAAAGTGACAATTGCGTGAGTCTCACAGTCAATGCGTGAGAGTGGGTAGCCCTCTTTTACTTCAGGCAGTGACGCAATGAGTGATCTTCAAAAGATACAAGTTTACTAATATTAGTCTCGAATGATAGTCCCGGCTGAAGATATGCTCTGCTATGATTTTGTAGATGGACCGTTTTGAGAATACATGAAGCAGAGTTGAAGGGGTTGGCAGCAGAAATGTAAACATTGAATGAATCATATAATTTAGGACATCATTGCGATTTCCTACTTTTGACGACACAATGTTCACCGACACAATGTTCAACCTCCTCACCCTCAAGAAATCGATACAACCCCTACACATTTTGCTGGCAGCGCAACCCCAAACACAAGCAGTTTTCTTCATCGATTCAACTTTGATCAACAACAATGTGTTTAACTACGTAACTGTTACAGTAGCCGGCTCGATCTCTTCAGTTAGTCAGTAGAAGCCGCTCGCGTTCTGCCACCCGAAGTATCGCGGTGCCTATTGTTTACGAACATTCTTAAATGCTGTATAGGCATCGCCACTGACAAAATTACATCGCCAACTACTGGGCTGGCATGAATAATTCAGCGTTTTTGATCGATTTCACTTGTTGTGTGAACGGGGATCATTTCGACGACAATTATGTGATTTTTTTTTTTAGTAAAAGTACCCTTAATTATCACAGAAAACTGGAAGTCATGTGACCCAACTATAAATCATAACAGTATCTTCCATGTAGAACTTTTAACATCATGGTTATTCTACGGTATCGCCACAGAAATCGTGTATGGAATTTGGTCCAAAGGACTCGAAAGTCATACTCAAACCAAGACACGAGTACATGCCTAAATCCCTCAACACACCATTCAGGGCTCAGGTTATTTCCCTGTCTGCCCTGCCGGTTAACAACGAAGAAAAGGACGCAAGCTTCTTTTGCCCAGTCAGTGCAGTAAGTAAGAGCTTATGTGTCTCGCTCGTCTGTTTTCTAGCCGCATCGAAACAGAGCCTATCCAGATGGATGGTTGATGATGCCATAGCGCTGGCATGCACGTCTAAAGGCTTGAAGTGTCCTATATGTGTTAGAGCGCACTCCACCCTTACCGCCTAAACTATTTTCAGTCTAAAATCAGTATTGTCTGTGCAGTTTCTTCGGCTCAGAATACTACAACCGCTTGAGCACTGCTTGCTGATCGATAAAATAACTCCATGGGCAAAAGTAAGACCCATACTGTTACACAGTTCAGGCCGAACATTTTCACCCTGACTGTTTGGAACAATGTTAATGTGTTTAGCTCCCTCAGGATGCTAACTTATTGGGAATGACACATCTAGCCTCTATTTTCAGACTCTCTGTGAGTCCCTGGTACTTTGGGACTTTGGCGTTGGATGCCCCTAGTGTTCACCTAGTGTAAGATATTACGCAGTACAAGAGAACCCGACATAAGAGAACGTACTCGGTTACTAACGTAACCTCGGTTCACTCTAGAAGAGGGAACAAGTACTGCGTACCTTTGCTGTGCATGCAACATGCTCTGGTTCGCTTCAGCGATGAAAAAACAGATTATATCAGTCCACCGAGCTATATTTAAAGGCCCAGTATATTTACGCTTTGGCCGTAGTTGATGTAGTGGGCGCGAAGCACCAATCTGATGTCACCAAGGGCCTCTCTTGATAGGCTGCTGCAGTTGCCGCAGGACAGCCAATACGCACGCGAGCCGCCTTGCCTATGTCCGCATGCTACCGCAATGCGTTTTACATTAATTTAATATTAAGGATCATTTTTGACCTCAGTATCTTGTGGAAAAAAAGGTGTTCCGCTAGGGCAAGATATTCCACAGTACTCGTTCCCTCTTCTAGAACCGAGGTTACGTTATGCCTTGTTCACACTACATGATTTTAAAACGTCGGGCTGAACTGTGCGGTTCACACTACATGACTTGCTCTCAGTGAAATCTGGAGTGTTCAAGTTGTTAACTGTTCACACCACACAACACAACGTGATTGATCCACAACAGGAGGTAACTCACTACACGAGTTGACAACGCACTGCATAGAGATACAACCACGATCGGATGATAAGAGCAAATCATTTGTGACTCAATAAGAGCTGTTTCAGTACTATGTTACGGTCTAAATCCTGAAAATAATCAAATAAATATCAAGTTGACAACAACTCTGTCACCCAATGATTCTATCTTGTCAACAAACCACGTTTTGTCACGAAAAAAACACGCAATAAATAAATAAATATTGCGCCAATACCCAGCGAAGAAGAGAACACAACACGTGAATATGGACGTCAGACAGAAACTAGTGCTGCACACTGTTTGCTCGACGATCTGCTCTGAGGGAAAAAATGCAGAAAAAGAGAGAAAAACTAAGATTTACCTGGTGTCCTCAACCCATGCGTTGCTATGATTGGCTGTACTCATGACATCACTGAGTTTGAGTCGCGCGACTGCTCTGGATATCTAGCAGGCTAGATATTTTTCTGGGCTCGGTGACGCGTCTGCGAGGCGTCTGCGAGCGTTTTCGCTGCGTTGTTGGCTCTTTCATACTAACAGATTGGCAAGCGTTCATCGTCCGCTAATCTCCCGCGATTTGCACGCGATAACACCCTGACCTGTCGGCGACTCAACGATTTGCAAATTGGGCATAAATCGGGCTTAATATCATGTAGTGTGAACTTGGCTTTAGTGACCGAGTACGTTTTCCAGGATCAGGCTGTAAAAATGAAAGGTTCAATTCTATAGATTTGAATCCGTATCCCATCTCTTAATTCCTGTTGTCAAGAAAGAACAATTTCCATAGCCCATGTTTCACCTCTTTTACCCGATTTCCCTCATCTTCTCCAGCAGAATGTCTTCAGCCTTGTTTCTGTTTCAGCAAGCTTTACCTCTTGAGCTGCACATTTTGCGCTTGTTGTCAGGTTGCTGGTTGCACATGGACTCACGGGAGATGCCAGTGAGTGATCTGAGGTGACAGCCCAGAACGGCGGCAAGTGAACGAAAATGTATGCCCCCCTCTCCACATATACACTTTTATTGCGACATGTCTCTGCCAGTGTCCCATGGGCTCCAGTCGTGGGAGTCATGGGAGATGGTGAGACCCCAGGGTTCATAATTTAATTATATGAAAGAGAGAAAGAGAGAGTGAGCAGGGTCTGATAGCACAAGTCACATCGCTTAAAACCAAACACACAGTCTTGCCCCCATCCCATCACTCACACATATAAACACACGGATAAACACATAGAGCTGTCCGTGGAGAGGATTGGTGAAAGGAATTACATTAACATGGCTGTGAGCTGAGGGGGGTTTGATACTCATGTAACCTGATTGCGGCAGGAGGAGCGTGAGGGATGGGGATGCTGTCCTCTACCCTGCGGAGATGTTTATCCAAATGAGAGTGGAGAGAACAGCAGCGCACTCATACTGAGGCCAAGATGCCTTCTTCTGCCACTGCATTGTCTTCGCCTGCTGGGACAAATGTTTTCTAGTCTTCCTGCTATTTGAGCCATTCTTTTTCATGTTTCTACATGAAATGTGATTTTCACACTGTGTGCCATGATAAAGATGGTGATGGTAAAAATGAAGCTGGTGATGATGGTCACAGTGATTATGATGGTGATAACAGTGGTGCTGGTGATTATGATTATGATAGTTACTGCATAACAGTGATGATGATGATGTTGATAGAAATGGTGGTGATGAAAACAAAACTGTTGAGAACAGTTGTGGGTATTTAAAGTGGTGATGATGGTGATTACAGTAGTGATGGTGATGATGAAGCTGGTCAAAGCAGTGATTTTCTTGATAATATTGAACATGACAGTGATTATGGTGATAAGGGTAGCGGTGAATAGTTTTTTTTTTATTATGATGATGATATTATTTTTATAGTGCTTTTTACAGTACAGATTGTTTCAAAGCCGCTTTACAGAGATAACAGGAAAACAATGCGACAAAGTGTGTTTCCAGAAGAAAATTGTGTCACAGTCCAGCTTAAATAAATTCAGTGATGCTTCATTTTGTTGTATAAAAGTTATTTAGTTCATTTACATATATACAGTATATATATATATATATATATATATATATATATATATATATATATATATATATATATATATATATATATTAGGGCTGTGCAAAAGTTAATTGCGATTAATCGCATCCAAAATAAAAGTCTGTGTTTACATAGTATATTTGTGTGTGCTGTATATAATTATTTTGTATATATAAATACACACACATGCATGTATATGTTTAAGAAAATGTGTTATTCCTATATAAAATATTTATATTTATATAATATAGATTATGTATTTATATATATATACAGAATTTAAGCGCAAATAATTCTTAAATATATACATGCATGCATAGGTATTTATATATACAAAATAATTATATACAGCACACTCAAATATATTATGTAAAACAGACTTTTATTTTGTATGCGATTAATCGCAATTAACTTTTGCACAGCCCTAATATATATATATATATATAGCAGCTCATTGTCCAGCTTAGTTTAATTCTCATTGAATGGTGTCAATAAAGGCAGTATTGACACCATTCAATTTAATGTCTCCAACTAAGCCAAAAGCCAATTGGGAACAACGGCCAAGGAAACAAAACTCCATCAGTTGGAATAATGTGATAATGTAATGAGATTATGAACAGTGGTATTGATTGATACGATAACAGTGGTGATGACAACACTGATATTGATATGACAACAATGTTGATAATGATGATGATGATTCTATATTAAGGAGAACGTGATTATGTTTGTGATAACAGTGGTATTGATTGATACGATAACACTGATGTTGATGTGACAACAGCGGTGATGATGATGAATCTACTGTATATGGATGATAATGGGATGATGTTTGTGATAACCATTATGAGGGTGATAACAGTGTCAGTGTTAACGATTTCGCTGATAGCGATAACAGTAATTGTGATGGTAGTGAAGAAGTTGAGAGAAATGGTGACAGCAATGATGAAAAGATTAACACTTCTCCAAGGTATGTTATCATGAACTGTCTACGCTTTAATTTACACCACTACACACACTATAAAGTAACTTTACTGCTCTTTGAAGAGGAGAGCTGAGAAAAAATCCTTCTAGATCCATAAATAAAACCTAGATCTCATTGACCATAAGGTAGGAATGGACTATCCTACTACAGCTGGCCCAAGGCTGTTCAACACCACTGAAACACATATCAGTCGCTACAGCTACTGCTATAATACATCATTCATTACAATGCTGTATTATACATTCTACACAACACGTACGGAGCTGTCCATATTAAACAACAGCAGATATTTAACAAGGCTTTAATAAAACAGAGATGGTATAATTACCCATTGCTCATCCAGACACAAAACACTTTTAAGCTGCTTTTCAAAAGCCCCATCCATATCCCATCATCTGAAGCCTTGAAAAACCAGACAGCGAAAACTCACTGACACATTGAACACTGTCTATTTCTCGGGGACAGCTTGCTGCCTTCAGTCTGTGAAAGTGGTGGACAGCCACACACAGCAGACAGAACTGGAACAATGGAGGCCAATATTCCAGCAGCCAATTTTAGGCATATCATGTAAAACTTCATCCCGTTTTGTGGCATCAGGAGTATTGTCTGTCTGTCTATCAATCTATCCATGCATCCATCCTAAAAAAAAAATGTGTTACAATATTTGTCAATCATCTTAGAGCAGGAATCTCAGTGAGCGAAGAATAACATTACAGTAAATCACAGATTTAAAAAAAGGCAAAGAGAGAAAGAGATAAACTGGATGGGAATCTCTCACATCAAAGAGAGGATACTTTCATTTTCCCAAGGCAAGCCTGCAGCTTAACCTGCTGCTTTTCCTCACTGAGAGAGTTCATTTCTCGTGCAGCGAGAAGAGGGAGAGAGGGATAGAAAACCAAGGAGAAGAAGAAACATCACCACACTTCACTGAGTGAAAGCATTTGTTGGTACTACAGAGTTCAGTGTTTTACAGTGTGTTTAGTGGGAAAGAAAAGAAATGAAAACAGAGTTGTGCGTACGTAAAGGGTTGTGTTTTCAGGTAAAAAGTAGTGTAACGCGTTACTACTGAAAATTTGGTAACGAAGCGTAGTTCTTTTTTCAATTCGCTGCAACGTTACTTTTCCCAGGGACAGATTTGACAGCGATCGCCATGTCTGTGAACGTCTAGAAATGCACTAGATTACATAATCAGAGAGTAGACTATTTCTTTTCGTATTGAATTGTTTAGTTTAAAGACATTTTAAGCTATCTAAATATAGATATATTTATCATGTCTGTGAGGCATACTCTGAGTTTCAGTTAATTTATGATGAGGTGCTCCAGTTGCGCAATATTGACCGGGCTGGCGCCTCCATGTCATGATTATTGTCTGCTATATTTGAAGAGTTTGGTTCCAAAACGCCATAAATCCATTTTGATGAATTTGAGTAAAACTGTGTTTTCTTTAGCAAGAAAATGGGAAGATGAAAACCACTATTTTCGGTTTCAATTTTTCACATAGCATTTGTAGGTTATAATAACAATAAAAAATGAAATCCAGGTTTTGATTTCCAAAGATTTATTATAAAAACAGATCGTTTTCCCCCCAAAAATGCAATAAATCCAATAATTAATTTTTTTTCAAAATGCAATTAATCAAATAAAATTTTATACACATTGAATTTCTTGTGCATACTATAAATCCATTGCTTTAATATAACAATATTCGGTAACACTTTAAGGGTTCATATCATGAATTATCCAACCCGATCTCACGACCAAGTCGTACGAATTCGACGAATGATTAAAAAGTGGCTAATTCGTAACAATTCATATGACCTCACTCGTACGAATTAATACGATTTTGCTATATCGTACATATTTTACGAATTCGTATGAATTCGTACGAATTACCTACCCCTTACCCCGCCCCTAAACCTAACCATCACGTGGGTTTAGACAAATCGTACGAATTAGTACGAGTGAGGTCGTACGAATTAGTACGAATTAGACACTTTTTAATCATGCGTCAAATTTGTACGAATTGGTCGTGAGATAGTGTTGGAATTATCATGAATTCATGGATAAATGAATTATGCATTCATTCATATTAATATCATCAGGAACTAACAACGTTTTTTTTAACAGTTCAACGTTTTTCATTCATGACTTCATGGATGAACAAAACCTTAATTAAAACATTAACTAAGACGAGCACATCATCATGAATTATGATTTATTAAGCATGATCTAACGTTATGCATATCGCTATTGTCAACCTTGGGATGTCGCCGCTGAACTTTTTTGACGGCGATCAGCTGTAAAATGGCTCGGTCCTGCTCGGTTTTCGTTGACTTTGAATAAAACAACTGAAAGTTTTCCAAAAGATCCCCTGGGGGTCAGTGTGTCAGCGTGACAGAAGTTTGATGCTGTCGTGTGAGAACAAGCAACAGCCGGCATTTCCTCCTCCCGAGTCCATCTTCTTCCTCACGTAAATGATTCGATTTCGATGTCACGTTTACCCATGCAGGATGCCTTACCCTCCGCAGGTTCACCAATGCTGACAGAATTATTCATTTTTTTGTTTGTTTGTTGATCGAAAGGACAAAATAGAGAAAACCTAGGAAGCCGGGTTAGTAAAAGCGCTGCCGTTACTGTTTACATTGCGTGGAATGGTGCGTTGTGATTGGTTTAGCGGATATGTGGCATTTTGCAGAAAAGGAAGACTGGCGTTTGTCGCGGTTTGGAAAGAAAGGGAGAAAACATTACATAATAACACGGCGGATATCCCATTTTATGTAAAATTAAACATTGTTTTCTGGTCGGTATTGAAAAGTCAGATTTTTGCAGTAACTCTTTTTTTTTAAATGGCGTTTATCGCGTTTTGGAACCAAACTCTTCATTTGCTTCTTGTTTATTAAATACAGGCAATTGGTTGATAAAAAAATATTAAGATTAAGATACAATTTATACAAAATGAAACTCACTTTAAAGAAAGGCTTTCTTCTAAACTAAACTTAACGAAGTGGTTAAAATCATGTCTGACCCAATGTCTCCCGATATTTTGCGCATCCAATCTAGAGCGAATCTAGAGCGAGCGAGCAAGAGCGCGCTCACGACGTAGAGCGAGAGAACCCTTGCGAATGCGCATAAAAGTATAACCTGTGGGGAAAAGGCGTTTTAAATCTTATTTTGGGGCAAAGTCATCAAACTATTTCAGCGATTTTTATTACATTTTATTACTGTTTCTATACAAGCAGATTTTATGTCCCGGTGACCAGTGAAAGTGCAGTTCTGAGTCTCTGCCCATTCATTTAGATAGGAGCCTGGTCTTGTTAGTCCGAAATAGCTGCCCGGAGGCATTGCCAAGATGGCGGCCGAGTGGCATGACTTGCCTAAAAAGGACTTTGTGTGAGCTCAAATTTGCCATGCATCATTTCTGATTTCATTCATCTTTCTCTAATATGGTTATGATAATGACAAAAGGCCCATAATTAAAATAAAATCAGGCTTCAAAGCTTAATGTAAAAGAAATAAATATCAGTTGGATCATAATTGAATACATTTTTTTTTGTAAAGCAAAATTAAAATAATTAATGACTAATTAAAAACCCCATGAAATGTAAAAGTTTGTTGCTCACTTTAATGTCTTAAAGCTTTGAGGCGTTATGCTTGGTGCTTCTAAAAGTGAACAAAATAAACTTCTAGTAAATATTTGCATTTTTTAGTCTTTCTCTTCCTCTTCTATATATGACTTTTTACCAGCCATTTTCCCTGCACTGCAGTCTAAGCTAGTACCTAATCCACACCTTTACTGACACTCAAAGCCAATTACTGTCTGTCCAGCCTTGCCTGTGCTATGGGACCTTTACAACCCCCCTTTCTCTTTCTCAGTCTAAACCTGTTGTTTCTTGTATTGGACTATGTCTAACAGTTTCCACCTCCCTGTTGACAGGTCTGAAGCATGGGAGTTTGCAGTGAATGTGCATGTTGGTGTTTGCCTGCAAGTGGACAGGGAATGTGGTCTACAGCCTATAGACAGCTACTTTCCAAGATTGCATCCAAACTGTCAAGTGATTCATTTGAAATGCCGTACATAAGCATAAGCAACAACTCCATGCATGCATGACAAACAGACAAGCGCTTTGGAGGCTCGATTCACTGATAATGAATAAATTAATTATTATTTTTTATAACGTCCAGTTTATTTTCCTGGTGAGAAGCAGTATTCACGGAGCTTGATGAATCTATGAACATGAATGCAACTTTATTGAGCTTAAACCTTTATTCCAATACTATATTCTCCATGTGGCCTTGTCCTCTATCTGAGCTTTAAGAATCATAGCAGCTACACTAAACAGATAACTTTGAAAAGAGTACACATCAGCGCTTTAAATGTGCACACTATCTATAAATTCATCCCCTGCCAATTAGCCTCACTATATCATTTTAATTACAAATTTGAATAAGCACAAACAGTAAGAGCCAGTGAGTAAGAACTAGCATCGCTTGTAAGATCTTAATTAAGAGAGGGTTTTGATGAATCTATTTCCAGCCAAAGCATTGATCAGACACAAAGAACAAACATGATGTTCAGACGTGAGGGGTGATTATCTGTCATTATTTATGGTTCGCATGTTTTAAATGTAGTTGTTTTTAGGATTTTTGTTTTTTTGTTTGTTTTTTGCGTCAGTTCTGGGGGTATGATGAACAAGCAGCTAAGGCAAGCATCAATATAATTATTGGATGGATGGATGGATGGATGGATGGATGGATGGATGGATAGATTTTTATTTATTTATTGTGAACTTTAAGAATCAAACTGCTGGTAAAATAATTTATTATAATGTAATTTTCAGGTTCTTAAAATGATAATGGCAATAATAATATGAAATCAATTCAAATTAGGATAGTTATAATACCATAGTAATATTACTGCAATATTATCAGTAAATGATTATCATGCCCACATATAGCTACAATCAAATTGATATAAACTATAATGTGTATAATATCACAACAATGGAGAGACTTGCAATCAGCCACAGGATTTAATCAGGCGAGATAATAGAGCGATCTATTTTTGATTGCTATTATCACTTCACAGCAAGAGGTTAGCATTACGAGAAAATTCCCCTACGTCACAGTATTCCCTAGTCGTCCGCAGAGAAGCAGAACTAGAGCGGGGGTTAAGTGTACCATCTGGGAGTAATTAATACTTAATTAGTGTGTGAGGTGTTGAATACTCGTTAGGGGGGACATTTGGGAGCACCTTCCATCTCCTAAAAATATCCTGCGTTCTGCCAAAACTGACTACGCGCAAACTGCCTCGGAGCCTCTCGCTGACATTTAAACGCGTGATGTGTCCACAAAAGAAGACTGAATCATATTTTTCAGCACCTCAGGTGTGATTGAGATTCATCCCAAAAACTTTTTGCATTTTGTAACTTAATCATCTCTAGATGTACTTCGCAAAAGTATCCGATGAGTCAAATGAAGTTTTCACACTTTCAAAATAGACAAAGCGATTACAGATGAGTCACAGCACATTTGGAAAATGTTGGGGAATTGGAATGATACATTTTGTGAAGATTTGTTTGTTTGATGGGATAGAAATAACATAATTTATGCTTCTAGAGTGCAGAGATGGTCTTATTATTAGAAGAGTTGTGCGTCCGTTGGTCCAGAGTTGTTCGACAGTCAATCGCTGTTTGCACCATAGAAATAAATGAATGTGATTGTCTATGACCAACTTTTTGTGTGTGTGTAAACTCTAAAATTAATCCAAAAGAATGTTTAAAGTCACCCTGTGGTGAAAATCAAGGTTTTAGTGTTGTTTATATGTGGTGTTTTTAATATGCTAAAGAAAAACCATCTGCAGATTCATGTCAACACCATTGTTGAGTATTTTCTCCTTAAAACTGCAGTGAACCAAAGACAACATCAAAACTTTTTTTTTAAATTGCTGGTGTTTCTCATGTCAAAAACTACCTTGTAACCAATCAAGTCAACCTGTTATCGTCAACGAGTGCTTAACAGGGAACGTTCCCAGAACATTCACTAACGTTCTTTAAAAGTTGTGTAAATGTTAGGACAAAACGTTATTAAAATAATGTTTTCGGAACGTTCATATAACGTTATTAACGTTCTTGTAACGTTGAGAGAAAACGTTCTTAGAACAACGTTCTTGGAACGTCTTTATCACGTTATTTGTATTTGATGAACGTTCTCATTACGTTGATAAAAAACGTTCTTAGAATAACATTCCAGCAACATTATGCTAACCTTAGGATAACGTTCTAACAACATTATGCTAACGTTCCAGCAACGTTCTTCAAACATTAAGACACCGTTCCAGCAACGTTAAGCAAACTGGACATTTCCACGTTTTTAGAACATTTTAAATTAACGTTCCCACAACCAAAATGGAACGTTAGAAAAACGTTCTCAGAACCTAACTTTGTTAGCTGGGTAATACCTTAAAATACTTACTTACTCCCTCAAAATGAACTTGTGAAATGGCTGTTCCCTCAAATAGTGCCCTATTTAAGGGTATATTAGGTCGTTATGGCAGAGGCGAATAAACATCCGGATATCTCTCCAATGGAGCGTGTTAACGCAAACGTGTAAGTTTCACGTTTGAGGGGGTTAAACCGTGACATCTACACATTTTCCAAAGTGGACTATTTAGGCTGCTTCATTAAAAATGTGACAAAAGACGTTTTTACTGCGTGGATCGAGGCAAATGAATCCTGTTCACCTTGAAAATAATAAATGTTTTTTGCATTTTAAATATAAGACCATTTCTCACCCAGACAGCAAACTGACATTGAATCAACGTGGAAACGACGTCTCTCATGACATTGAAACAACGTTGATTTGCTCATCGAATTAACGTTGAACCAACGTCAGACGCGGCATTCTTCAAAGCTAAATGAAAATCGAAAATTGGTTTGCTTTCATAACGTTGAAACAACGCGTTGATTTCAGGTTGATTTTCCGTTAGTTTTGAAAGAATGACGCATCTGACGTTGGTTCAACGTTAATTCGATGAGCAAAACAATGTCAGATCAACGTTGTTTCGATGTCATATTTCCACGTTGATTCAATGTCAGTTTGCTATCTGGGCAGTGATCGTCAATAAAACAAAATTCCATTTTTCTCAGTTTAATGAAAACCGAAGTGATTATTTCACATCTTGTCACAATACGCGGGTTGAAGAAATATTGTTTAGGCCACTTTTGTTTGATATAATCACAACAAATTAATGCAAGTATGGGAATTGAACTCAGGTCATCTTGATTAAAGCCCAACGCTTTATCAACTGAGCCACTGAATCTGTTGAGTTAAGGGTGTATTGGAGAGGTTTTATTGCTTTGGTTTGGTTTTATTTGTTGGAAAAATAAATATAGAAATATAATTTGACACAAGAGGGCAGTATAGCCCTATTTATGGTTCTGAGTTTAAACTAAACCGTGACATCTACACGTTTTCCAAATTGGACCAACGTGATTATTTCACATCTTGTCGTGATACGGGTTGGGCACTGAAGTTACAGGAGTTTCTTCCCGTTGCTAAACAATGGAACTAGGTCGAGTATTTAAAAGGTTATGGTTAACACGGTTAACGTGGTTTAACGTCGATGTAATACGTTGTTTTAGAGTACCTTTTACTTAAACGAGGAGCTGGGGGACACCGGAAAAATAGACATTTTACTCATTAGGCTGCTTCATTAAAAACGTGACATTTAGACGTTTTCTTCGGGGTGGATCCATGCAAATGAATCCTTTTCACCTTGAAAATAATATATATATATATATATATATATTGCATTTTAAATAATAGAACATTTCACAGTGATCGTCAATAAAAGAAAATTCCATTTTTCTCGGTTTAATGAAAACCAATAGGTCGTGATGGTAAGTTTTAAGTGTAAGTTTCACGTTTGAGGGGGTTTAAACCGTGACATCTACACGTTTTCAAAAGTGGACCAACGTGATTATTTCACGTCTTGTCACGATACCGGGTTGAAGAAATATTGTTTAGGCCACTTTGGGTTGAAGAAATATTGTTTAGGCCACTTTGTTTGATATAATCACAACAATTTAATGCAAGTATGGGAATTGAACTCAGGTCTTCTTGATTAAAGCCCAACACTTTATCAACTGAGCCACTGCATCTGTTGAGTTCAAGGGTGTATTGGAGGGGGTTTTATTGCAGGTTTGGTTTTATTTGTTGGAAAAATAAATATAGAAATATAATTTGACACAAGAGGGCAGTATAGCCCTATTTATGGTTCTGAGTTTAAACTAAACCGTGACATCTACACGTTTTCCAAAGTGGACCAACGTGATTATTTCACGTCTTGTCGTGATACGGGTTGGGCACTGAAGTTACAGGAGTTTCTTCCCGTTGCTAAGCAATGGAGGTCGAGTATTTAAAAGGTTATGGTTAACACGGTTAACGTGGTTTAACGTCGATGTAATACGTTGTTTTTAGCGTACCTTTTGCTTAAACGAGGAGCTGGGGGACGCCGGAAAAATAGACATTTTACTCATTAGGCTGCTTCATTAAAAACGTGACATTTAGACGTTTTCTTCGGCGTGGATCCAGGCAAATGAATCCTTTTCACCTTGAAAATAATAAATGTTTTTTTTTTTTTTTTTTTGCAATTTTAAATAATAGAACATTTCTCAGTGATCGTAAATAAAACAAAATTTCTTTTTCTCGGTTTAAAGTCCCCGTGAACCGGAAGTTGCAAACGATTTTTCTCCAGTGCTGTGACGTATTTCCAAGTGAAACGGAATATTGAACAGAGGGCAGGGTTTTACTCTAGCGCTCCTCCTCTCCATCTCTCGCTCATAGAAAACTAACGGTTTGAGGGGAGTGGTTAAGCGTTTCCCCACCCAAGTTGTGAAACCTACGTCATCAGAAAAAGAAACCGTTCCAGACCGGAAGTAACTTTTCAGATTTTGATTAAAGATTACCAAGGTAAAACATTTTTTTAAATATATTTTTACTTGCACGGATTAATTGTTCACCACAAGACTAGTAATATGCGCTAACAAAGTAAATAGGTTCAATTTTGATTTCACGGGGACTTTAATGAAAACCAATATGGGGCGATTTCGAGCAACAGCCCATGACAACAAATGAAAAGAGAGAAGATAGGGAATACAGGCACACAGAAAACAAGAAAATGCACACATAACAGTGCAGTATGACAATTTCAAACGCATGATTTTCATTTGGCTTTTTGCCTTCATTATATTTGAGAGTGGACAGTTGAGCTAAATAAACATACTATGGTAAAGTAACAACCAAAAAATGCTGGGTTGTTTTAACCTAATTTTGGGTCAAATATGGAAAAACCCAGCCATTGGGTTACATTTTTAAATTACATTTTTAACCCAATGTATGAGTTTGTCCATATTTGACCCAAAATTGGGTTAAAACAATCCAGCATTTTTTAGAGTGTATGGGACATATAGAAACAACAATTAAAGGAAGTTGGGAAGCCTGTGCTATAGCCAGGAATAAAAAAAAATAAATACATTTTGCACCATCAATTCCTTTTGGTGACATTGTTTTTCTTTCAAAGTTCCTGTTGTTGACCACCCTAACTCAAGACAGAAAGATATAGCAAACCTGTCAACTACAGTACATATGCGATGGAGGCTCAAATCGCTTCATAATAAAAGCAAAGACGTTCTGCGCTTCCATCAGTTCCTCAGGTCTTTGCATAAGCCCCTCAGATCATCTCTCAGTTCAAAGAGGAAAAGAGGCAAACGGCTCAAGACAGATTTTAGCCTCTCTGTTTCAACAGCTGTGTGCCTCTGCATCTGTTGGGATGCACGTTTCGCGTTTTCACGGCGCTCTTTTGGTTTTCCTTTCTTTCCCGGCCAAGAGTCAAAATCCCTTTCATAAGAGCCTCAGGCGAGCGACTACCTCCGCCGGTGAGAGACACTTAGTAAAACAATACAAGACAACCTTTTATTATCACGGTACCTCATTACTTTTTAACAAGGATAATCCTAACATGCTACTACTCATGAATAATTTAAGGAGGAGAGCTCACCCTGGAGTGACAGGAGAACAGGAGGGAACGTTACAAAGAGCGACTTTATGACTTCAGCTGCAGCACTTATAATTAAGATCGCTTCATGGAAAGTACCTTTTAATTGCACCATCATTGATCCACGGGAAAGGTGAGGCAAAAGCCTTTGATAACTAGTTAATAACACAGTGACATGAACACTGGTATCGTCAGCCACGGCTCGTGCCCTTTATAGTGCTCTTTGAATCGGCGGTGAAATGGAAATGCGCACTGATAACTCTCTCTTTTAGTCGTCTGTCATAAGAGACGGTTACAGCGTACGGAGGTGCCTGGGTTCACCTCGCACTCATTAAAATCCAATACAAAACAATTACTGTTTCACCGACTAGATTCAAAGGTAAATTGCATTGTAAATGGATGAGATTATGGAGGTAAAGGTCTGGAGGGGAAAATGTTTGTTTATCGACTTGCGCTGCCACCATCTCAGAAGGAATACGGTGCCTGAAAGTGATTTTGTGATGATTTTGGAGACCTTTGCTACCATAAATGTAAGAAGATGTTGTTTTCATAAATGACTTAAGGCCCGATGGCTCTGAAACCAATGAGTCATCAGGTGAGCTGAGATACTGGGGTGAATGTGTTAAGTGAGGACGTGAGGATGCAAGGAAACATTAGTGCTGTGTTGAGTGTGGAAAGCCTCGGGCTGGGTGCTGTGTTTCGAAGAATTGCTTCCCGCTGCTGCTTTGGACACATTAACTAGCGTTCCTGCCGCATCTGAGAACCACATCTTTCTTCTAAAGCTGTGCAAAGGTGGAACAGAAGCAAATGAAATGCCATACACTTTAAAACAATGTGTTTACACATGTTTATTGGGTCGCAGAAGCATAATATACTTTTCCAATTCATTACAATTGCAGGAAACTGCATCACACAGTGACTGTCATGACAATTACGGTAACACTTTACAATAAGGTTCATTAGTTAACTACATTAGTTAACATTAACTAAGAATGAACAATATTTCTACAGCTTTTGTTAATCTTTGTTAATGTTAATTTCAACATTTACTAATACTTTATTAAAATCTTGTTAACATTAGTTAATACACTGTGAACTAACATGAACAAACAATGAACAGCTGGATTTGTATTAACTAACGTTAACAAAGATTTACAAAAACAGTAACAAATGTATTGCTCATGGTTAGTTCATGTTAGTTAATACATTAACTAATGTTTAATAAATGAACCTTATTGTAAAGTGTTTCCACAATTACTTTATTTTGATGGTCTGGTTTGGGCATTCTGTAACAGGGCATTGGACAGGACATTAGTTGAGTATTAGACTGGTACAGTAAGTTGACATTCATGTGCTAAGTTACTTAGTAGAATGTCTTTTTGGAAGCATCACAAAAAGAAGTTAGCAGATATTAAGCGGACAGTCTTCTAATACTCTAATGAGAGTTAGTTAACATGTACAGGTGTAACTTTACTTACAGTCAACAGAATGTCTAAAGGAGACCATCAAACTTAAGTGTTACCGTAGAGTTTAATGCAGCTCTAATGTTTGTGTTTGTTCATATTTCTTTTTGAATAAGATTGTGTGGTTGAAAAGAAATGGTCTAATCCATTGGCCAAGATAGCAAAACCGCAAACATATTTGATTCTGAACCTCTCACCGCACAGGTCAAACAGAAGTTACTAATCAAAAATCACACACTTTCAAGTAGAGCAAAAGTGGCACATGTTAGTTATCTGGAACAAATTCATCTTCTCACATCCTCATGATCTTCTCTCTGATTCGGTTGCGAGGTGCACTAATGGGTCAGCCCACTGCTCACCCCTCCCTTTCGAAGAAGCTACAGTTGATAAAACTGGACAAACATATCGCCGTCTGAAACAGCAGAGAATAGCCAAGTTTCTGCGCCACGGTCCATTATAAACCACATCATGGATAACGTTTACAAAGCTATAGTCAGGTGAGGATCTAAGGTCTTAATATATATAAAATAATTATAGTAATCAGCTGATTGTTTCACGAACGTAACCAGCACATCTCTCCCCACATAGCAAAGCCATAATACAGCGAGGGAGAAGAACCACATAAAACTATGCAACTACATAACAGTTTAGCTGGCTAATATGGGCTGTTATGCTGCAGGGCTGTGGCAGAGCTGGTTAAAGCGTAAAGCATCGTTTATACGTCCGCATGAACGCAAAGGTCCCCTAGACACCAATTACTACACACATATTAATAAATAATAATGAATAAAAAAATTGTTTTTTTCTCTGTTTTTTAAAAGCTCTGCGCGATCGCCTCAAAATGCTTCCAAGATCGACTTATCGACTGCGATCAATGGGTTGGTGACTCCTGTAACATTACTGTTTTACGGTCATTAGTACTAATCGGCTGATTGTCAAAGCCATAACACAGCGATGAAGAACTAAAGTTACATGAAACAATCCAACTACATATTTTACACCACTGACAAGGGAAAATTCACTCACGGTGTCTAGCTAGCTTCTAGCTTTCTGCGGCTTCTCTTTCAAGGAACGAAACGCACACTGTAGCGATGTTTGCTCACGTCCGGCTACGCGAAACACAACGTCACAATATAGGGAATGCATCAGTGTTGTAGTCGAGACCACCTCACTCTAGTCCGAGTCGACACCGAGACCAGAGAGAGTCGAGTCAAGACCGAGTCCAGAGAGAGTCGAGTCCGAGTCGAGTCCGAGACTAGAGACGGTCGAGTCCGAGTCGAGACCGAGACCAGTGAGGGTTGATTACCTAATTTACTTAGAGAAATCCTTTTTTTTTTTTTTTTTTTTTTTTTTTACTGAATTTACTTTGAAAATATGATCAGTTTAGGGTAAAAAGGCCACATAGTAGGTGGTGTTAAAAGTAATTTTATTACAATTTGTCATGCACAGTTGCGCACTAGAAAATCACCAATTACTGGGCGTGTCAATCAATTTAAAGAAATATTTTATTAACAAACATTAATAATCATGAAAAATATTTTTAATTGAACTCGAGTGGACTCGGGAATAAGTCCGAGTCCTAAAAAAAAAATGTTCGAGTACGAGTCAATTCCGAGTCCAAATGGACACGAGTCCATGACAAGACCAAGACCATTAAAATATGGTCTCGAGACCGAGTCCGAGTCTCGAGTACAACAACACTGGAATGCATTGACATCACTTTCCCGCCAGAACAACCCCCCTCGTGGCAAAAGATCTGCTTTGTGACTGGATTTAATAGGGGAAACTGCGAAAATGTGACTAGAACAAACAATTTTATCAATTTAAACTAAATGTTGGACTCAATATAGTGTTCCTTACAACTTACTAAAGATCCAGTGATCCATTGAAATAGATATTGAAATGCAGCCAGGAATCGTGTTGCCTGAAATTTATGTTTCCCTGATTTCGACAAATAAAAGCAATATAGACAAAAACATAAAGAAATTTGCCTGTGAAAGCTTTATATAAATACAATATAGGTAGGTCTAAATCCGGGTGATCACTTATATCAGTGTTATATAGCCTATATATATATTTTCATATCGTCCAGCCCTAAAACTTTATAGATTTTTTTTTGGTCAGTGTTTATTAAAAAACATCCAATAATGCAGAATATGCAATGATAAATAATTAATTGATGATTTGTTAATATATATATATATATATAACAATACAAAATATATTGGTATGGTTCCACACCTAAATGATAACTGCAAATCCACCTTTCGCTGACTGGAGTCCAGTTGTTTCTGTGAATTGCAGCGATCCATTTGCTCCTCTTTCTAGAGCAGTATACCTCCTAAAAATATACCTCCGATTTTTTGTCAAATCTAGTTGTACAGTCAATCGCAAAGCTCTTTCCTACTTTTTGTGTTTGTTTTTCGCGTCATTCATGCTGAAAACAAATACAGCCCCTCAGTCTTTGTGAGTAACTGCAGGCACTCCGGCCGATGGTGATGTCACGCTCATACCCTCTATATGTCGACCTTCGTAGAAGGGAGTGCCCGCGGGTATGTGTAGATATAAATATCTCATTCTAAGGTAATAAAAACATAACGGTTCATTGAGTAAGGTCTTTATACACCACTGAACACATAGTTATGGATCTTATATTGCATTTATGCCAATAGATCCTCAAAAATATTACACATTGCACCTTTAAAGGCAGAAGTCTTCCAAAGATGGTTAAAAGACTCACTGAGTGATAAATCAAATAATAATTAGTGTGTTTGTCAGGAGCGGATTAAATATGCAGTGTTGCAATGTTGCAAAAACATTTGTTAAACGTGAAATTATGTGTGTAAACCTGTGTGGGTCTCAGTTTTCAGTGGCTGTTCTGTGTGAGCAATTCCACAAACCTGGACGACCTTCCGAGTATATATAGAGGCATTTGGCTTTTATAGAAAGAAATTGTAAAAGATAAAAAAGAAGTATAGGGAGAATCAACAAATTATGAATAATTTACTATCACTGTGTAATCAACCAAAAAAAGTAACTTTCTTAGTTTTTCAAGACGTAATATAATCTCATTACAATACTCAATTTGTGGAATCTAATTACGTACGCACTGAATATAATAACCCTGTTAAGATGGAAACGTATGTTGGATTGATTTTCCATCAACATCTGCTGAATTTCACCCATTAAAACGTTTAATTTTTGCACACAAAAAAAAAAGTTTACAGGAGGCATAATTTATCTAGTTTGTCTACAAAGCTAATTTTATGTAAGTCTTTCTAAGATCACGAGAAATATGAATTCACACAACATCAGAAGTTATCATCCTTTTGGCACTTGACTTATAATACACCATAATGCAAGATGACAAAGTGTTTTCATGCCAATATATTAAATTAACTTAAATGTGTTATAATAAGACACTTTGGGAAGGCGTACAATAAGGCAACGTCCACAGAGAGCCACTCATCACCATCCAGCACACGACTATCTTTGGCCTGATAAAACATTTGAGCGACTCATTGGAGCGTGTCTTTCCCTCGGGGCACCAAGAGTCCCCAGTGTGGAATGAGATCATTAAAATAATCAAATTACGGCCACTACGGGGAAAAAATCACCAATGGCTAAAGTTGTTTAAGAGTATTATACATAATGGCACTAATGCTGCAGAGAATGAGAGTGATTTGTAGAGCTTAAACAGACCTTGAGCGGTCCACACTTCACAATAGTTGGCACGATTCAATCGCTCCGATGCTAACGTAAGAGCGTCGTCAAAAGATGTCGGCACATTGCAAAGACAAATGTACTACTTGTCATGATTCTGCCATCATGTCTTAGATTTTTCCTGGTCTTGTGGCAGGATCATGACAGACCCATGTTTTGTGTACAAGCGCAGGGGCGCAACTACCCAGTTTCAGAGGGGTATGCAGCAACAATTTTAGCGCCCCCCCCCCCCCCCCAACAAAAAGGGGAAAAATAAATGTAATGTGAGTGT
The DNA here is from genome assembly GCF_988280905.1 of Pimephales promelas. NCBI lineage: Eukaryota > Metazoa > Chordata > Actinopteri > Cypriniformes > Leuciscidae > Pimephales > Pimephales promelas. The sequence continues at coordinate 14,639,095 of NC_142777.1, forward strand.
GCTGTGTAATAAGTGAGTAGGAAGAAATGACAGCTAACAGAAAAAATAAGTGCAAAATTGTCGTTTATTAACACAATTAAACTATAGCTACTCCATGATGAACCCCCCTAAGAAAACTATAAGCTCCATTGGAACAGCAATACCAGTGTTTCACACAGGATTTTCGGTAAAACTGTGGTAGGTGGACCTCTGTTTCTCTAGGGGGGTTCGGGGGCATGCTCCCCCGTAAGAAAATTTTGTGTTCTGTAATGTTAAATTCAGCAGTCTGGTGCACTTTGAGAGTTCAAAATTGAAAACTCCAAACCATATTCAGGGTGCAAATTAAACAGAGAAAAATTTGAACCTCTTTTAGTTCGTGTCTGTCTACATTACACTACTACATAATAATAGTTATAATATTAATCCCATGATAGTAATAAAGGCTATTGTAAAACAAATGCACAGAAAAATAAAGGAAACTTTCATAATTAGTTTTGCACTAATTTCTATACTTGAAAGTTGCGCATAATGACGTATTTCATGGGCCAGTGTGTCAGAAAAAAAAAACTAAAGCTGACTTTTTTTGACCAATGCATTACACCAGCACAGCGCCGCCAATTAAGCAAAAAACAAAACAAACAACAAACAAATGGGCCGCCGATGTATGAGTTTTGTGGGCCGTTAAGACAAATAAATTAAAAAAGGATAAAATGTATTGGCTGAAAAGCACGTCGGCCAAGCGGGAATCTCCCGGTAGTCCCGGTGGCCACCGAGATATAGATAGCCTGGATGTCACATTTTAAATCCTACCTGTTGGCTTTCAGCAATGCACGCAGTTATTTAGCTGCTGTCGTATCAATTGACATGCCATCTCCTTTTCTCTCTTTCTTTTTCTATTTTTAGCCCCACAGCATTTTGTTTTATGCATCTTTTTCGACGACAACTCACTACTCGTACCTGCTCGCTCAGCGCTCACGGCGCCCCCGCCCGCTCGCGATATTACCTGCCCCCCTTCTCCATGAGGGCGCCTACTCTAGCCTGGCTGTTAGTCCTCTACAATTTTATATAACAATGAAGGAATGCAGAAATGATTTAGAAACGCACAACGGCAGCTACATATAGATATACAATATAGCCTATATATAATTTTTTTTTTTTAACCATCGATTTGGCGCCCCCCATTGTGATGCGCCCCTATGCGCCGCATATAGCGCATACCCACTTTTTGCGCCACTGTACAAGCGCATGGCCTGTGTGGGCCATGTGCTTGTGTTGTCTCGTTAAGTTACCCCGCCCCCTTGTTATCCTCGTCTAGTGCTTCATTGTCTAGTCAGTTTCACCTGTCCTCGTCATTAGTGTTCCCTATTTAATCCCCTTGTTTTTGCTGTCCTGGGTCGGTTCATTGTTTGTCGTTGCATGTTTCAAGCTGTGAGTAATTCTTTGAGTAAGCTGTTATTTGAGAAGAGTCTGTTCATGTTGTAGTTTTGTGCCTGTCTTAGTTTCAAGTCTTAGTCTGGTGTGTTCTACCCTGCCTTGTTTTGCCCCCTCGTGGGTTTTATTTTTCCTGTTTGTCACAAATAAACCCTTTGCACATCATCTGCTGTCTGCTATTGGGTTCATCAGCCATCCTCATAACACTACTAAGTCACGTTACCAAGGTCAGCACTTTCCTGCCTTCACGTTCAACGAATGATTGTAAGGTGTCTTTCCAGCCAACTGAATAAATGTCAAGCAAATAATAATAGCAATGTTTTGTTCACGTAAAACAAACATCTTGACTCTAATTATAAATCGTTTAATTTCCCTTTCCATTCGGTGTCTATAAAAAAAGATCTCCTTTGAGGCAGTGTGTTATGAAAACGCTGTTTAATTTAAAGGAGTATTAAAACAGCAGTAATTACTTAATCCTCTCATTTGATGATCGTTATTGTTGGCTGAAAAAACAATCTTTCATTTCTCAAGAGAGTCTGAAAATAAGAGTGCCTCCTCGTCAACTTTGCACCAGCATCATGAACACGAGCAGAAATTGTTCTCATTTGAACCAATAATCTCCTCGTCAATGTCACTTATCGAAAAAGCTTCCCAATTAATTACGGCAAATGCAAGTTTCGTGTTGGATCTGTCGAACTGCAAGCGTGCCATCAGTTAGGAGCGGCTCTGCGATGATTACAGTTGATTTTCTTTTCTTTAATGAATCTAATGTTGCCTTTTTCTTTCCATCCTTTCGGTTAATTGGATTATAATGTCTGTGTGCTTTAATGTTGGGAAGAATCGACTACGAAAGGAAATCTTTACACTCATATCTATAATAAAAGTTTTCTTGGTCCCCGAAGATTAAACCAACACTTTTAGTCGTTCAAAATCTAACTCTTGACACGGAATGATAGGAAATGAAAGGGTGACAAGTGATTACTGAAGCATACATTCTTTTGTTCTGCTTTGATAGTGCAAAGTCTGCAGAAATAATGAGGACAGGGGGTGGGGGGAACAAAAATTAAAGACGTTAAATAAAAATAAAGACTCATTTTGAGATGTTGTCCAAAAAGCTCAGTCTGTCCTAAATATAGAGGCTATGTGAGAACAATGCAATAGTGGAAGTCGTTGTGGCAGAAATGGCGAGAACATGTTCAACGCTCCACACATCTGCACCTGCCATCGATGTACTGTACGATGTTTCATTGGACAGCTGAATATCTGTGAATGAAAGGCTTGTTAACGTTGTTCTTTGGTAACTTCTTGAGACTAAACAATTCTGATAACTTTTCTCAGGTTCACATCAACCAATTATCGTGAAGATGCTCTGGGAACATTCTGGAAAGGTTCTCTCAAAACGATGAACAAATGTTCAGTAACGTTAATAGAATGTTAATTCAAAGTTATGTTTTACAATGTTCTCAGAAAACTGTATTTAAACATCTTTCATTGAAGTTTTAATGAAAAACACAATGTTTTTAGAATGTGGTGTTGGCTGGGCAGCCAACGCATTCTCACCCCAAGGCGTCACCTTTGACCATGCTTAAATATTTGACGTTTTAGGCGCCCTTTAGCGTCACTTACATGACGCGATCCTACGGCGTCATCTAACTGACGCTAAAGGAAAGCGTCGGTTAGAGGACGCGGTTGTTTAGGTGTGGGGTGGGGGTAGGGTACACGCGATCCTAGGGCGTCATCTAACTGACGCTAAAGGGCGCCTAAAGCGTCAGATATTGAAGCATGTCCAAATGCTTTCCAAGGCGTCAGTTAAGTGACGCCTTGGGGGTGAGAATGGGCTGGGGCAGCACAGCGATCTGGGCAACCCCATACAACACATGTCAGTAATGTTTGGTCGAATGTTCATCGGCTGTTAAGATGAATGTTTGTGACGAGAAAAGAACCATTGAATTTGCCAGAGTTTGAGAGGCAAAAGTTTGGATAACTTGTTTAGTGAATTCGCTCCCCCTAAATCGTTGGATGTTGACGTATGGTTAAAAGCATCAGTTAGATGACGTCTTGGGATGAGAATGTGTTGCTCAATACGTAAATATTTGATGTTTTAGTTCTGTCAATGTGTCATTATTATACGTTTTAGTGTGTATAAAATGTAAGTAAATGAGCGTGTAGTAGAACTATATACGTAAAAAGACACTTATTCTCATGAGATCCTGTTGCTTTGTCAACATTCTCATGTGAGGAGGTGAGCTCCTCTAGTTATTGTAAAGTACTTCAGGCTTCACGTCAGACGTGCTGGAAGCGTCGTACCTGATGAAAGCAGAGGAAAAGAAAGGAGATACACACAGTCTAAAACATGTTTCCTGTGTGAGACAACCCGAGGACAAGAAAGAGAGGAAGTTTGCGTTTAGTCTAACTAGACAGCGACAATGAGAGACAAACCTCTTCCATTTTTCACTGTCAAAAAGACCTGATTCAGGCCGCACAGACAAAAGCGAATGCAGCGCTGTAAGTTTCTAACAGAGTATTGTGTTAAACAGAAAGAATCAGAGAAGTGACACTGTGTGTGCGTGAGTATGTGAAGCTGGTTTGAAGCACCAGGAGGTATTTCATAATGAGCAGGGCGGCTGAGCAAACCGCTGCGTCCTGTGAAAGAATTAGGTGCGCGAGGCATCAGAGCGGCGCAGTACCGTCATTAACGCAGCTCCAAAATCACCATTTTCACTGTATTAGTACCCTTTAGTTACACACACATTTTTTCTTTTTCTCTCCAACATCGACGACAATATGAACACAAGAGCAAGGAGCGCACGACTTGTCATTTCCACTGCAATTTCAGAACCATTTCAAGAGAAATTATGCTAATAGGGTAAGGCCGCCGGCAAACGTATATTCCAACCGAACCCAGTATGATATAAATGACATCCTTACAAAGGGTCTACTGAAGAACGAAACACCAGAGTCTGAAAATCAAGGCGGAATCGGCCTGGTCTGAAATAACGAAGCCCATTTGCGTTTCATCTTGCCGTCCCCTGCTGTTTCCCACCAGGCAGATTTAATAATTTGGTGGGAAATAACATTAGTATTTATTTATTATTTCCTTGCGCTGACCACTTGTTAACGTAGATGTGTACTGCTGCTGCATGCTTTCAGACACACATGAAACACCTGTTTATAAATTGTGATTTTGGCTCCTGCGTCTTTAAAGGTGTGCAGAGGTACGTCCACACACACACACACACACACGCACACAATTTACCGCTGAGATGACTGTGGGAAAAGGGGTGGGAGCCCTTGTGCTCCACTAAGTGGAAAACTCGATCTTCTTACCTCAGCAGCTTCGTACAGGAGAGAGCAGAGGACATATGTGCCAGAGTGAGGTCTTCTGTTGTTGATTAGCAGTATGCTTAGGAAAAGCCTGAAGACTTCTCTTAAAACATCAAGCTCTCACTGAAACTGGTGGACGGCCAGAATTGGCTGGGAACGTTTATATGGTCAGTGAATCCACTATAAATCACACTTTGGTCCTGCTGTATATCAAAGACTTAGTCTTCCAGTTTCGGCTGTGAGGATGTTAAAATTATTCTACTTGATAGTTTATTAAAAAATAATGGGTTTAAAAGCAGATTAAAGGAATATCTTATTAAATAAAAACTAAAAATAAAGATTGAATGAATCATTTATTCGGCTTGATGTTGACAGACTAACTTTATCCATTTGGCTGACACGTTCAGCCAACGCACATTGTATCGCATTCAAGGTACACCAGCTCATGTGTTCCTTGGGGAAATGAACCCATGATGTTGGTATCATGTAATACTCCTTGGCATACATGAAATTTCTCTGTAGTTTCTTTTTTTTGGCTACTTTCTATTCAATGAAAGTGGAGACTGGGATTGTCGAGCTCCAAAAATGACAAAAAAGCACCATAAATAGTCATTAAAACTTGAGCACTATACTCCAAGCCAAATAAGGCCCTGTTTACACCTGGTATTAAGATGCGTTTTGGTCAATCGAATCACAAGTAGACTAGGAAGACACATACCCGCTTACACCTCGTGTTTTATTGCGTCTTTTTTGTCCACTTTCAACCACTTCTATCCTGATTTCTTCAAGAGGAGTGTCCATGGCTGACTAAATGAATGGGCTTTTTCAGATCTTTTGATCTAATGGATAAAATAAGCTCATAGAAAAAAAATAAGCTCAAGACGACGGGAAAACATACGCAACTATCAGAGCAGAAACGTCGCAAGGCAGCCGAACGCTATGGAAATGGTGAAAACATTGTGCTTGGTACATTTTTGGTCAAACCAAACTTGGGTCTTCAGGTGACAGAGTTTAAATCCCGTCTGGCTAGAGCGCTCCCCATAATGTTTATGCATTAGGTCAGTAGGCGGAGAGCATTCGACCACATTTACACTATGAAAGCAATCCGCTCAAATGAGTCTTTGACTACCTCTGGAAATTTTTGAAAGTGGACAGGCTCAAAACATTTTCGACACTTGCATTTAGCCCCGTCCACTTGTGATCCGATCAACTAAGAAACATCTGACTAGCAGGTGTAAACAAGGCCTAAGTCCTAGACAAATGCTTTGTGTGTGAAAAAAGGTCAACATTTAAATGATCTACTATTAAAGTGTGCCCTCTTTCAAGGCTCTTAATTTGAATTTGAAGAACTTGTTGCATCAGGTTAAAAGTCAATGACAACTGTGATGAGACATGAGAACTAACACCTTGACTGCTGATGTAAAATAAAGGATCGGGCTTAGGCTAGCAGATACAAATCAGTGTAAAAAAATAACTTTTAATCAGCCCTGGTCCTGATCCTTGAGATCGGCTCGGGACATCCCTAATAATAAGAAAATATTCTCCTACACTTACCAGTTTATAAGATGTGAGATGTAAATAAAAGTATGATGTCAAACATATTACTGTATGTTTGCAAGGATTTGTTTAATCCAAAAGAGAAAATGTCTGAGTCAAACGCTTACATTCTTATTTTTTTTTCTCTTAACCGGATTCTTAGGTCTCCACCACCCCTTTCAATTCCAGTCTGATCAAGCTCAGTTAGATTGATTGCTGTGTTTACCCAAATGTTTTTCAGTCCGAATGAGCCATCAATCTGGTTACTGTCAGATTATTTGGGTGCATAATATATAAACCTGTTGTCAAACCTGTTGATGTGTCATCCTATTTAGAGCTCAATTGCATTTGTCCTCTTTCATTATCATTGTATGAAAAAGAGCAGCCAGGATGTTCTGAAAAATAACTCCTTTTGGGTTTCAGAAAGAAGACCATACAGTTTCGGGGCAGTAAATAATGATGGAGTAACGGTCAATGGAAAGTCATGGTGACGTTGTTTTGGCTGTGTTCCATCAACATCATTACCACCTTCTCTAAAAGTCAAGACCAGTCATCATAGACTTCACACTGCTCTTTCCTCTCCGTCTGACCTTTATGTTCCTCTCCCAGTCCATTTTCCCTTTTCTTTCTTTTCCACACGGTCTTTGTCTGGCCAGCTTAAGTTTAGTAGTCAAGGAATCCCTTATAGTAATGTACATCCACTTTTCTCTCTGTCTCAGCGTTTGTGTGTGTGACTCATTCGGGGACTTTGGATGCAGGTATGAAAATGTTTATACAGCACAATAATGTTCCTCTTAATTGCATTGAGTGTTCTTCAACACCTGAGATCCATAAACCTCCACCGTCATCATTCATTGCCCGTCATTCTCACAGATTCTCAAAGCTGATGTGTGGATTTTTTTTTTTTTTTACGATGTTAAAATATCTTCTCCTTTCCCAGTTTATTATGCAGATGACTAAAAATTAATTGTGCATAAGCCCTATTCGGACGGGACTAGTCTTCTAAAGTCTTAGCACAGTCTTAAGTGTGATTGTGTGCACCAATTCAGACAGCGTTTAATACACAAGTGGGAGTGTGTGTTTTCTGGATGTGGATGCTAAACAAACTCATGTTTTGTGGTTGTGTGCATCACGTATGACATATATATCTTTCATTTAATTATTTTTGAATAAATTATTACACTGTAAAAAAAATATTGATGGTTTAAATTAAAAAAGTAAGTAACCTGGTTGCCTTAAAAACTTAAAAGTGAGTTAATACAATGAAGGAGATTAATTTAACCATCAGAAACTCAAAATTATATGTTATCTGAACTAAATAAATTATTGAAGTTAATTTGACAAAAGAAAAAATGTTGTGATTGCTACACTGTAAAAAAATATTGTTGGTTTAACTTAAAAAAGTAAGTAACCTGGGTTGCCGTAAAATTTTAAGTTGATTGAACTGGAAAAAGTGAGTTAATACAATGAAGTAGATTCATTTAATCATCAGAAACTCAAAATAATAAGTTATCTCAACTAAATAAATTATTATAAAGTTGATTTGACAAAAGAAAATATGTTGTGATAACAAATCTTGAAAATATTTTTTTTACAGTATAGAAATTATTTAATAAAATTTTCATTTAATTTATTTTTAAATAATTGTAATTTATTATTAAAAAACCTTATTACAATCATGTGAACTCTAGGAATGGAATTAAACAGCATTGTATTGATAGAAATGGGACATAGGCTTTGTCTTGGCAGACTAGATCTGCTATGCTGCTGCTGGCATGAGTAAAGGCTACTTTCGAACATACTGTGAATAGGATATGAGCAGATAAAAGTAAAGTAGGGAGAATCCCCAAGCAGATTTAGGCAGGTGGTGCTGGGGAAGGAGGAGGGCTAGGAAAATTCCCATGGAATTTAAATAGGTTATGTAGATGGAACAAACAGATTGACTGGCTTAGGGCCGGTTCACATATAGCGCCTAAAAACGCGTAGAAATCGCTGGGCACGCCACATTCTCAATTTTACAAAGCGCCAGGGCGGTTGCGCTTCAGTTGGTTCTTGTCACATGACCTATTGTGTGCGTATGATGCGCTTGCGGTATTCTGAAAAGTTGAGATGTTTTTATCTCAACGCGGCGCGAACGCGCATGGAAAAAACGAGCGTGTCGCACCGCGACGGCATCGCTTTCATTATGAGCGCGCATACCACGCTCCAACATTTCAAATAACGAACTTGAGCGCGCAAAAGACGCGATATGTGAACCGGCCCTTAAGCAGCCATCTTTAAAGTGCCCCTATTATGCTTTTTTAGATATTACCTTTCTGTGTAAAATAGCTGTTTGTGAATACAAAAGGTTTGCAAAGTTTTAAAGATCAGAAGAAGTGAACGAGAAATAAAGTTATTGTCTCCCTCAAAAATGCTGAAACGAGTCGTCAGTATTTCCAGTCTACATCCGTAACTTGCATTAGTAACAATGTAACAGATTTGAATAATGTCCTCCAGTCTTCATTGGCTGCCCACAACCGTCGTCTACTTTGACCCACGAACACTGTATCTGGTTCATGTTGTGTTCATGTCGAGAAGATGCTTTTCTGCTCTGCAAAAGCAAATTCTCATTGTAAACACTTCCAAAGGATGGGATGTGAAGAGTCAGTGGTTGAAATTACCATACAACAGCATTATAACCTTTTTTGATGATTGCTTCTCAAATATCTGGGAGGTGAAAGGCCCTGTTTACACAAGAACGCTAACGGGTGAAAACGTAAAAATAGTTTATCGGATGTGCCTTTTGTTTACACGGTGACGCTGTTTTTGAGGCTTAAAAACGCAAAAAAAGTGAAATCTTAAAAACGCTCCACCGCCGCGTTCCCGTGTAAACAGTAAAATCGCAAAAGTCTGCTTGACAGTGAAGGTTGTACACAGGCACGCGGGCTTGGTGTTGTTGTAGTATGCACTCACAGCCACCTGAAGTGCATACTACATTGAATTTCATACACTTTTGCATCACCATTTGCACGTGGATTTCCCACACAAAACACTCGTCTAAACACAGAATAAAAAGTGATGACGCAACTTTTGCGTTTTCTCTTCAGAATTGTTTCCGTGTAAACATAGCCAAAATGGGATTACCAAAATGCTTATATGCTTATATATATAGGTATAATGCCCTTTTCACAACATGTAAAATAAATCTCTGATGTCCCCAGAGTGTGTATGTGAAGTTTTAGCTCAAAATACGCCAAAGATATTTTTATATAGCATGTTAAAGATGTCACTTTTTGAGGGTTAGCAAAAACGCACCGTTTTGTGTCTGGCCCTTTAAACGCAAATGAGCTGCAGCTCCCGACACAGTGGACGGAGCTTCAAGAGTGTGTTCAAGAGTGCAGCTCCGCAGACACACGCTAAAATGCCAGAAACTGTTCTGCCTTTTATGTTTAAACCACAGTCAGACAAAGACGGAGAGACTAAGACGAAGTGACAACATGTAGAATGAAACAGGACATCTCTGAATGGCTGGTTGACGAATTTATTTTGCTGATGTGGAGTTAACTATCTTCAATTAGCATATTCTGTCATGATAATCTATAAATCGCTTGTATAGTTGTGAGATAGTGACTTTCTATTGCATGTGAAAAGACAGATGCTACAGTTTGAGCTGACTCACAAATGTGCTTCACTACAACAGCTCTTCCTCATCTCAACATGGACTGTGTGTCCCCGGGGGGGGGGGGGGGGGGTTATGTAAATTTTAGGAAGCTTATGTAGTCCCTACCAGCCGTTTGTTGTAGTCCTTAAAAAAACTATTTCTTTAAAATCAAATATCTCCCCTTGCCTTGAACTTTGAGCGTTGTAACTTTATAGATGTTGTTTATGCTCAAACAGCAACATTACACACTAACTAGAAAAGTGAAATCATAATCAACCACCCCTTTAACAGATGGGTCAGTGCCTACTTTTTTGGACCAACTTGCTCCTCAGAATCACAGCCTGTAAGAATTATTAATTATCGACATATTATTTTCTACAGGATCTTTAAAACACTTTTGTGTTTTATATTGTATAGGTCTCCGGTTAACTTATTAATGTTATTAATGTCTTACTGACATACTTCTTCTATAATCAGCTGTGTGGGCCACTATTTACTAAAACTACTACTTTGAGTTAGGATGAAGGATAGAGCAAGATTTGTTTTACAAACTTTAACGGTTCAAATGTAGGCACCGTTATTGATACACTTCATACAGTTCCAACCCGATCTCACGTGAATTCGTAAGAATTTTACGAGGTGGCTAATTCGTAACAATTCGTACGACCTCACTCGTACAAATTAGTACGATTTTGCTAAATCGTACATATTTTACGAATTAGCCAATTCGTATGAATTCGTACGAATGACCTACCCCTGATCCCAATTACAGAAATTACAGTTACAACATCTCAAACAACAAATTGAGCAGTGCGTCACTGAAACGTCCTGCTCAAATCATTCATGCAATGGAGGTTTGGTTAGTTCTTCCAACGTTTCATCATCGCACTCATGCGCGGATTGATATTGTAGCTAAAATACACACCATCGTTACTGTCTTTATAGTGTGTACAATTTCTGAGCTTTAGGAAGCTTCTGGAGCTGAAATTCAGTTATGGTAATGGACATTGTTTTTGCAAGCGGTAGAACAATCACAACGTACTATGCAATCTGACCAATCAGAGTAGAGTAAGGAGGGGTTTAGAGAGACTGAATCCTCAAACAAGTCGTTTGAGAATCTTTGAAAAATGTGGTGATGCTGCAATGTATATTATGAGAAAATTAAAATGTGTTTTTATACCTCTGATGCATGTAAACCTGTTGTAGCGGACCTTCAAAACAAAACCAGGAACCTTTAAAATAGCATAACATGGGCACTTTAAGGGAATCAGCAGGTGGTCAGAAGAGTTTCATCACTGAACTGTGCATTTAAATATATTTTATATGAGTATATAGAAATTACAGCTTATAATAAACCCATGTAAATGTATCTTACCCATTGCTGATATTAAAATAGCCAGTCTTCAAAGCTTTCTTTATTTTATTTTATTATATTACCTTTTTAGTTGGAAGCAGTCCATATTGAAAGGTACAGCAAGATTAATATGCAAACGGTATCTCAGGTTACTCAGGAAACACATTAAGAGAAGCATTGTGATAATTTCATATCAGCCATTTCAGATTTTCGCATTCATACAGGATTAGATATCACAGAAGGCCATTGAGTTTGCCGAAAAACAGTAGGTAATCTGCTCTGGCTTTTATTCAGAGGTTGTGTGTGAAAAACAAAGACTTGGCAGATTCAGACGGGATTCTCAACAGTCACAAAATTTGTCTGTGAAACCAAAATTTCTCTAATGTCTTCTGGAAAACTTTAGTCCTATCCCAATAGGAAAGACTGCAAACACTGTACCATAAAGACTGGCAAGTGATATTTTGTGTGGCATTACAAGCCTTCTATAAAATGGCTGGAAGAATCTCATCAACATTAAGCAAGTATGATTCCTGTAACTTAAACGGTTAAACATGGTGCTAATACATGCAAAATTCTTGGGTCTGATTCCCAGAGATTGGATAAGGGACCAAATCCATAGATACCAAAATATCAAGATCAATACTTTGCCTTTACCAATAACTTTTGTGGTTCTTGATGCTATAGGTGTTAAACGTAAACATCTATAACATATGAAATACCAAATTTCATTCATAATAACCAATATTTAGGGTTGGTGTAGCCTATTAGTTGGAGATCTAGGCTGGTAACTGAAAGGTTGTAGGTCTTTTCGTAATGATCAATCAACAGTGTGGCCTTGGGTAAGACGATTAACCCCAGACTGCCCCTTGTAATAAGTCTACTGTTACACATTTGGGATTAATACGTCAAGTAAATGTAGATTATCTACCACACAAGAGGATTGATGTTGTGCTTCACAACAATGTTAAGTCAGTCATCAGCCTTCAACATCTTATGTCAAGTTCATGACCATGACTAATTAATATTTTCTAGGACTTATTAAGGACTCTTCAAATCAGTGTTGCCTTGGAAACAATGACATCATGAGCCTGTCATGCCTTTATACTAGCCGAGACTATGTGATTATGAGTGTCAGGCTACTCTATACAATGGGTGGATCAGTGCCACACTCCGACAATCAGAATTATTACAGCAGAATGACAAGTGACGGTACAGCCATTCAGCATTGTCGAAAGTAGTTATTTTGCCTTGAACCCCTTGTGAGCAAGTTTATATATAGTACAGCATATAAGCGACATGTTACAGAAAGTGGAACGGTAATTAGTGAACAATGAAAGACTGCCTTGTTCACTGGTCAGATGACAAGCTCTGCTTAGCGAGGCAGACGGACGCTCGAGGAGTGACGGGGATGGGACTTTGGTGTCATGTAGAGCCGATACGACTCGTGGGAGATGACATGGAGGTGGCTGACGGCAGTCTCTCAGTGGCCATCTTAATAACAAACTCGCTAAACAGCCCTGAATTAGAACTTGTGTACGAATTCAATCTCTTTTCTTTTTGTTAGCATAAGTACATATTCTTTTAATGTAATTTAAGCTTTGAATAGTTATGTATATACATCGCTGACCTGATACAGCTGCGTACATCCTCACGTAGTCTGAGATCAACAGGCCAGAGACTTTTAGTTGTCCCCCTTTCATATTTTAAAACTAGGGGGGACCGTTCATTCCAAGTTGTTGCACCCAGGTTGTGGAACGCTTTGCCTCCTTTCATACGCGGCTTGAATTGTGTGGAACAATTTAAAAACCATCTGAAAACTCTGCTTTTTAAAGAGGCTTTTAACTAGATTGTAGGGTGGTTAGGCTGGTCTAATGTGTACGTATTGTTTATTTTATTTATTTTATGTATTTTATTTTGTTTTGTGATGCAATGTATTTATGAGAGTTGTATGCTTTCTTTTGTTGTGAAGCACTTTGTGATCTTCATCTGAGAAAAGTGCTATACAAATAAATTTTACTTACTTACTTACTTATATTGCAATTCACTTAATGGCCAACATGAAAATTCAATAATATTTTGTCTAAATCAATGGTTCTCAAACTTTTTTTGTGGCGCCCCTCTTTAAAACTTGTTTATCTGTTTATTTAGAAGTTTCCTTTTTATTGTGGGTGTTTTATTTTCTATAATTTAGTTAATATTAATTGCATTATTTAAGTGCCATGCATGTTACCCTGATGGTGTTTTGATCCTGTGTGTGAGAACCTATAGGCAGGCCACTTACAGAGAACTCTGATTCATCATGTGACTTTCCAATGCATTCTCATCCCAAGGCGTCATATACGACTCTTTTGCCAAAGCGTAGACATCCAATGCACATGACACCCTTTAGCGTCAAATCAGACGCTTCGGTTATGGTAGGTTTAGGTATGGGGTAGGGTTAGGGTTAGACCAGTAGGAGGCGCCTTCTGCCCCATATATATCTGTGTCTCATTTGACGCTAAAGGGTGCCATGTGCGTTGGATGTCTACGCTTTGGCAAAAACGTCATATATGACGCCTTGGGACTTTCTATTGTACCACCTGTATGCTTGAGTAAGCTATGGTGGCTATCAGCTACATTTCAAGATACAAATTTACCTTGCACTATACAATCACCGATATACCATCCTGTATATACCTGCAACATTTCACTGTATATTTTAGGTTGAATTTAACAGGATATTTTTTACTAGTGCTGGGAGGTATACTAGTTTATACCGAAAACCGGTGGATATTTTTGTTACGATGTTCATTTTTAATATACCGCCATACCGATGTATTTAATTACACAACGTTCAGAATGAACGTTATGCTGCGCCACCGACACTGTTTCAGACAGACCCTTTACAATGTTGCACTTCTAAGCAGCGACGGTCAGCGTGGGCAATTCAAACAGCAGTGCTCTGGTGTTACGTTACAGGGAAGATGGATTCTACAGAACTATGGCGTTTTTTTTCCTGTCAAATGTCGAGAGCGCACTATTGTAGCGCGAAAGAAATTAATATAATGCGCAAGCGCGAATCTCTCCTCTCGCGTGCTCTCAGATACATGCTGCTCTTATAAGAATAGGGTTTACTCAGAGAATTCTTGCACTGAAAACGTGTTCAGTGCAATCACGAATCTCTCCTCTTCCCCAGCTGACAATTTTAGGTTATAAGAATGTTTTCTTAACGTTCCCATTAAATTATAAAAACGTTATTTCTGAATGTTCTAGGAACATTCAAACAGTCCAGTTTTTTTAGACGTTGTATTAACGTTCATGCTTGGTTATAAGAGTGTTATTAGAATGTTAAGAAATAACAATTTTAGGTTATACTGGGCGCTATTCTATTCTACAATATCAACTCAGGACAATAAAAAAGACCATCCTAAGTCGATTTATTGCAGTAGGGGAGCGCGGGGCACAACCTAACGCGGGGTTAAATTTAACACGGACCGTTTACATAGTTCGTCAGGATCAAGCAGGTTGTCTTTCCGCTGTTTTTCTCTTGCTGCCAGAAGACGGTATCCCACGAATTTGCGGAAAGTTTTGATTATATGATATATATAAGAGTGTTTTGACACTATGAAAGTAATTTTTTTTTCATCATAGTTTTTTTTTTTCGGTGTATATGTTTCCAAATCTAACTTTATATTGCCTTAATCACTGTCTTGTTGGCTCAAACATAGCACCGTTTTGAAACATGTCAGTAATTCCTAGCGACTGTTAGCTAGGCTTAAAATATGTAATAGGGGCTACACAGCGGGGTTAGTTGTAACAGAGTGTTACAACTAAGCCTCCAAGTGTACAATGATAATCAGATGAAAATGGAGCCACGCAACTTTTCAGGTTTGAGTATACATTTAACTTTGTTAGACTTTCACAAACAATGTTGGAATTTAAAATGTTTAAAAATTAGTGTACTATGAATGATAACTTGTTTATTTATTAAAAATATGGCCTGTTATTAATGCAATAAACCCTTTAAATTTTTATGTTAAGCTCATTTGTATTATTATTACTGTTATTATTATTAATAATAATAATTGTACATGCAGCTGCCACACACAAATCTAATTTAATTGCAATTACAATATTTATAATTTTATTTTTTATTATTTATTGCAAAACTATGCAGCCCTTTTCTATGTCTCTATCCGTGATATTGATCCATAATAGAAGGATGATTGGATGAGGGATGGATGTACGGATATCTGTCTATACAGATGCACAAGCAATATCAAACTAATACAAATAAAATAGTACTGAATTATGTGTGTTACACACAAGTGTTATAACCAACTCCTCTGTCTGTTACAATTAACCCCGCATATGGGGTAAGTTGTAACATTTACACTTCTGTCACTTTCGGTGCAACTGTACGAAAATGGTAGGTCTTAGAAAAAAACTTTAAGTGGTCATTTGTAGCAGAGATGTGTTGCTTGTGTAAAAAAATATTAATCTAACCTAATTATTGTTTAATTAATTGAGCAAAAACCAAAATGCGTTAGGTCTCCCCCGCTCTCCCCTAATTCCTCTCTCAACCAGTAGAAAATGCTTTGAACACCTGATTATGCATGGAAAAAAAAACACGTCATAAACCGGAAAACTGTCTTAATTCTGAAAAACAAAAAACAAAAAACATGATATCAATTTTTGGTCAAACCGCCCAGCACTATTTTTTACTGCGTTGATAATGGTAGCATCAAATGATCAAATAGAACAATATGCAAACAATTCATCCAAAAAAAAAAAAAAATCTATCAGCAGTTACAATTCATTCTTTACAGTGTGTGTGTGTTCAGACACATCCACAAATCCATGGCTCATTATCACCTGCTCGTTTTAGTGTGTGTGTAATGTAATTTGAGAGTGCATGGAGTGTTTGAGGATTGCAACTGTGATTTGTTTCTCTAAACTCGGTTTACACTAATCGATACCATTGTGCCGGAGCTCTCTGCATAACAATACGGCCCCCTTCCCTAATCACAAAACACTTATACATCTCCTCCTTCAAGTGTAAAAATATGAACATTCATCACGCTCAAGATGTTTTCCATTTCGCCGTCTGCTCGCGGTTCCTGCAAACTCCGTGTTCAACCTCCCCAACAGCGCGCGAGCCTCCAATCACCAGCCCCGCACTTCTATTCAAACCACACCTGCATAATTGCCACATCTGACCTTTTCCAACCTGTCTCAGGCAAGCGCAAACGCACAATTGAGCCGCGGTATAAATAGCAGCTCATTTCATGCTGCCGAGGCATAAAACAAAGCTTGATTTTCATACCCTCTTCATCTCACCAACCCTGAAACGAGCTACCACACTCGTTTCCTAAAACCGAGCCAAAGCAAGATCGCCAGAGCCAACAGTCACGGGAGGTTAAAAGATGTCGATCTCTGGTGTAAATACAACCGTGTTGTCGTTACGTTGTCAAACTGCTTCTTTTGAGAGGGATTCATTGCGGAATCAATTCAACAGCATAATTCGATTCTTGCCAACCCTTGTGAATTGGTAATGGCTCTCTGGTTGACTGACTTCGATTACTGACAGCCGTTCTCTAAGTAGGGCAGGAAAAAAAGTTTGGATTTTGAAAGCGGCTCATAAGCTTAATCCATAATTATCCTTAAAGCTCTCCTCTGTCTAGGAGCTGCTCTGCCCCTGTATTGATTCGCGCGGGAGATTTATTTAGTGTGTGAGTGAGCATTAGAACACAGATTTGCAAACAATGTACACATGCAAACCATCTTCTTAACCATCTCACCGCATACATCACGGCTAAACGGTATCTCGGCGCATGACCCCGATGTGTTGCGGATTACGCTTTTGTGTTCTTGAGGCACGATTACAGAAGCTTGCGCTTTTGATCTCATTACAACAGATTTACAGGATGTTTTATAAGCTTAATAATTCATCGGATCAGATTTGAACATTCCGGGGAAGATCATTCCTTTGAGAAGGGCTTTTCACATGTGTGACTGCTTGATATAAATCTGCTTGGCACCTGCTGCTACGGGAAACCCAGAAACAAAGGACAGAGACGGCGCTGGCCTAACACAAGAGGATCGTTTTTAACGCGCTACAGACAGCTGTGATAAAATGACATCTCGTGTGAAGTAGAACAGACGAAACGAAGCAAATCTTACACAATCACTGAACATTGTAAAGCAGAATACGAGTATTCTTGAAAACTGAAGCACTGAAGTAGAGGAGTGTGGGTGGGTGGATGGGGGTGGGTATTAATAGGGAATTAATGAGAGGAGAGCACACTGGATGGAGGGATGAACATGGAGCTATGGAGGAAAGATGCTGGATCAGATGAGAGCGGGGGTGTTTTATGTGGGAAGGAATCTCCTGTTAGAAAAGTAATGGGACAGGGATCCCCCTGAAACTAGAGCCCACACAGAGATAGCCACACACAATGTCTTAGATATGCAGTTCTTCTGTGGACAAGCAGGAGCGCTAGAGCTGTGCTGATGTTTACGGTGAGAGTTTTGTTCAAGAAGAATTACACCACTTTGTCTTCATGGACATGAATGATACTGCAAATCATTGAGGAAAGAAGTGCTATTACTTTTCTAAATGATCAAATTTACAGTTGCTCAGAACACCCTAGCAACTGCCCAAAACATCTGGCAACTGCTCTGAACACCATAACAACTACATAGCAACACCTGAGCAACGCCTGCATGGCCACTCCCTGGTATACACCTACAACACTAGTGGCGGGTTCTGTCAGGACCACTATCGCCAAAGATGCAAGTAGCAAACAGTTTTGGATTTGTGATATGGATATGTTCTGGGCAAGAACTCCCGGCCCATCCATCCAGCCTAGCATGTATAAGAGCAGCGATAACATTAAGATTTACAATTGCTCAGAACACCCTAGAAACTGCCCAAAACATCCTAGAAACCATCCAGAACATCCTAAAAACTACCCAGAACATCCTAGCAACTGCTCTGAACACCATAACAATTACATAGCAACACCCGAGCAACTGCATGGCCACTCCCTGGTATACACCTACAACACTAGTGGCTAGTTGATTTTTGGTCAAGCACCTCTTAATATTATTATTTTTATTTTTTAAAAATCTCATCTTACTCTTGTAATTAAATATTTATATGATTTTAGAAACATGCCTTTAAGCAATATACATACATTTATCAACCTACAGTATATTACCCTATAAGTACCAGGACTAAATGTAAATGCACGTTATCTTTAAACCCTGGGGATAAGGCTGCACTGAGAATTCATATTAGGCACTAAAGTTTTGCATAATGCAGATGCTGAAGAAATGCCCATGGAATAGAGCTCTATTTTAAATTGGAAAAGCAATGTATTTGTTTGCTTCATGCATTCACCTTTAATTTGTTTCAAAGGTCAAAATATCTGATTACCACTTATGTGAATGGGTGCATATACTACCAGTAAAAAGGTGAAAATACTGCCAGTCAGAAGTTTGGAATGATTAGAGATATTATATATATATATATATATATATATATATCTTATACTATATGTATCTTTATATATATATATATATATATATATATATATATATATCTTATACTATATGTATCTTTATATATATATATATATATATATATATATATATATATATATATACATATATATATCTTATACTTACCAAGGCTGCACTAATTTGATCAGAGATGCATATAAAAAATAATATTGTGAAATATTTTTACAATGTTTTTTGATTAAATAAATGTAGACTTGGTGAGCAAAAACACTTAAAAGGTAAACTATGTAACTTTTGTCCCTCTGGCAGTTAAAAACAATACTGCATGCATTTTGCGGAAGAACACTGGATCTCATTCATTAAGCATGCGTAAGCACAAATTTGTGCACGGAATCCACAATGCATTGGATACATTTTAGTATGAAAGTTTGGTAACGCTTCCTTTTACAGTCGAGTTACCCATGTAAATACTATGTACTTATTTTAGTAACTACAATTACTGGGTAATAACTAGTACTAACCCTGAACCTACCCCTAAACCTACCCCTGTTCCATGTACTTACCTTATATTAGCCAGTACTTTCTAGGTAAGTACTGTACTGTAAAAGGAAGTGTTACCGAAAGTTTTTGGTGAATCATCATTTGTTCATGAAAATGTTTGTACGCAGATTCCGCACACAAATTTGTGCTTAGGCATGCTTAGTGAATGAGATCTAAAGTTCTTCTGCAAAATTCATGCAATGTATCCAATGTTCCACATGCATTTTGATCTCATTCACTAAGCATGCGCAAGCACAAAATTGTGTGCGGAATCTGCCTACGAAAGTTTTGTGCCTGGACCTTTAAATGCAAATGAGCTGCAGCAGAGGGCGGGGTTTCAAGAGTGGGTGTGTGTGTTAGCAGCTGCGATTAACTCACGCATACACAATAAAATAACAGGAACTAATTCTCCCTTTAATGTTACAATGGAGTCAGACAAAGATGGAGAGACTCAAAAAGAAATGACAACATGTAGAATGCAACAGGATGTTTCTGAATGGTTGGTTGATGAATGTTGCTGATGTGGAGTTAACTACCTTCAAATAGGATTTTCTGTCAGGATAATCTATAAATCGCTTGTATAGGAACTGTTGTGAGACACACACAGAGTGACTTTCTAATGGATGCTAAAGTTTGAGCTGACTCACAAATGTTCTCTTATACAACAACTTTTCCTCATCTCAACACGGACTACTGCTCCCGGGGGCGAGGCTTATGTACATTTTAGGGTTAGTGATGTCACTAACCCGGGAGGAAGCTTGTGTAGTCCCTACCAGCCGTTTGTTGTAGTCCTTTTCTTTAAAAGCAAATATCTCCCGTTGCTTTGAGCTTTGAACGTTGTAGCTTTGCAGATGTTGTTTATGCTCAAACAGCAACATTACACACTAACTACAGTTAGAAAAGTGAAATCCTAATCAACCACCCCTTTAAAAGCACCACTTTTAACTTTTCTTTTTAAATGTTTAAACTTTTCCAAATTATACTTGGCCTTTCTTGGACGGTACACTGGACTCGAGGACAAGTATTGGGAAAGGACTTCCAGTTAGAAGTCAAACTCAAGTGCATCATATGTGCAACAGCATTTGTGTGTGAGAATTGATACTCTATATAAATGGTTTACTTATAGTTGACTCTGCATGCTACAATGACATAGGAGCATTTAAACACTGACAATGTGGCATTCCTCTTGTTTTCTGCACTGTTTCTGGCCTTTTTAAACTGAAGTTGCACAGCCGGCAGTCTGGGGAAGCAACACAGCGCTCATCAGAGCAACAAGTCCTCAAGTCACCCACTCAGGAGTGAAGCGTGCCGCGCTTCTCCAGGTGTCTCCTCTGGGCAGATGGGCTGCGCTACTGCCATTTTTAGAACAGCAATTACTCAACATCTGCCACAGTGATGGAACCTCAAATTATACCGTGGAACCCAGCAGGGGGCTGTAGGTAGGAGCTGTGGGTTTTCAACATAGGAGGGCGGACAGGGACCAACCTACCAGGTGTTACCCACACTGAATGTCTCAAGGGGGAGATGGAGGAAAAAGTTGGGGAGGTATACAGTTGAGCTCATTTAGAGCCTCAACAAAACATTAACTGCCTGGCCAACACAGTTTGAAGCGTTAAGTTATGCTTATGCATCATAAATGAATACATAAATGATAAATAGGACCACATATTGGCGAATTTCAGCTTTTAAAGTCCTAAATATAGAATAGTCATATAGCTCCTGTGGTCTGCCTCTCTGCCTCTCATCTATATTCATGCTTTTCCATATTGGAAAGGTCTGTGCATCTCAAGCAAAGCTTTGAAAAGCACTCCAGCTGCAATTACTGATTAATTACAGGGAATTAAAGCAATTAAGGCTTTTGAAATATACAATTAACCATCACAATTCCTGTTACAGGCCTGAGATTATAAAGCATTCATATTTCGAGTTAGTTTCAGACACTGCTGGTCAAAAAAACTTTTAAAAAATGTGGATTTGTTGGATTCGCGTGTTCATTGTTTAAATATAAGTGCTTTGGCACACAGAATAATGCTTGTCAAATGTTCTTCGACGTCGGCTCAACCCAAAACTGAGTTACTCGGAGGCAGGTTACCAAAAAAGGAAAGTGAAATAAACAAATAAACAAACAAATAAAAAGACAACAGAAATACGCATATGCAAACGCTCGCCCCATTCACACGTAAACAAATAAACATAACAATAGTTGTCAAATCACGATTCAGCTCTCCTCAAACCTCAAGGAAAGAGCGATGCTTTTTGACAGATGAGGCACAAAGGAATAATAAAAGGTAAGAATGTGGTTCCTCTCCAAGGTACAGCGATGATGGTAGGACTGATTGAAAAACAAAGAAAGGAATGTGAAGATTTGAGAAAGTGAGAGAAGGTCTTAGGGGTGCGCTTCTCGGCGCCGCGCTCCTGCATTACTCCAAACGGGGCATGTTGCCTGGAGCCTTGCCTACGGACATCGGCACGGGCATGCACACACTTTCTCCTGTTGTGAATGCTTTTCTTCAATGTGTTTTATTTACAAGCAGCATGGCGCACATTTGCATGACAACAACAACAAGATGTCTCAAAAGATTTCTATTAAACTTTTCAATGTGTCATCCGTCTCCACACGTTGCTCCGCACTTAACTTTAGGAGCCAAGTCATTTCGAGCTCAATCCGTAATATCAAGAGCGTAGGACTTGATTTGAAAAGTGTGTTTGGGGACAGGGAGGCGAATAAAGTTCTTTATATAGCTATTAATAAACCTTGAGTGAGATAAAGGTGGCTTGGCTTGCAGTCTCCAGGTTTGAAATGGACTGTGTAACTTATCTAAAATGTATGCTTTATTTAAAATCATTCATACATGCAGTTTTGACCTCAAATTAATTGATTATTTAAGCAATCTACAAAAGGATGGAAGGTTAGTAAAACTTAAAAATAGTGATCATTCTAAAACACTACAGTTAAAACATTTTATTTTTCAATATTGCTCAATATTGCTCAATATAATGCTCACAAAGGAACCATTTATTTGATAAAAAATACAGTTAAATGATTGATATCATGAAATATTATTGAATTCAAAGATTACATAATATTGTATGTAAATATTAAATGTTTTCTATTTGAACATCTTTTAAAATGTCTTTTATTCCTGTGATCAAAGCTGAATTTTCAGCATCATTACTCCAGTCTTCAGTGTCACATGATCCTTCAGAAATCATTCAAATATGATGATTTGATGCTCAAGAAACGTTTCTGATTATTATCTATGAAAACAGTAGAACTGCTTTACATTTCTGTGATTGTAAGGATTCTTTGATTAATAGAAGGTTCAAAAGAACAGAATTTATCTGAAATAGACAGAAGTGGTACAGAAGTGTTGTGTCACCAAGTGGTATATATATATATATATATAGTCACACAAAGGATTATTAGGAACATAAATCCACATAAAGGATTATTAGGAAGAATTATATATATATATATATATATATATATATATATATATATATATATACTGTATATATATATTCACATAAAGGATTATTAGGAACACCTGTTAAATTTCTCATTAATGCAATTATCTAATAAACCACTCACGTGGCAGTTGCTTTAAAGCATTTAGGGGTGTGGTCCTGTTCAAGACAAACTCCTGAACTCCAAACTCAAGGTCATTCAGATGGTAGAGTCAGAATTTGGCGTAAACAGAATGAGAACATGGATCCATCATGCCTTGTTACCACTGTGCAGGCTGGTGGTGGTGGTGTAATGGTGTGGGGGATGTTTTCTTGGCACACTTTAGGCCCCTTAGTGCCAATTGGGAATCGTTTAAATGCCACGGCCTACCTGAGCATTGTTTCTGACCATGTCCATCCCTTTATGGCCACCATGTCCCCATCCTCTGATGGCTATTTCCAGCAGGATAATGGACCATGTCACAAAGCTCGAATCATTTCAAACTGGTTTCTTGAACATGGCAATCAGTTCACTGTACTAAAATGGCCCCCACAGTCACCATATCTGAACCCAATAGAGCATCTTTGGGATGTGGTGGAACGGGAGATTCATGCCCTGGATGTGCATCCCACAAATCTCCATCAACTGCAAGATGCTATCCTATCAATATGGGCCAACATTTCTAAAGAATACTTACAGCACCTTGTTGAATCAATGCCACGTAGAATTAAGGCAGTTCTGAAAGAGAAAGTGGGTCAAACACAGTATCAGTATGGTGTTCCTAATAATCCTTTAGATGAGTGTATATACAGTGGGGCCAAAAAGTATTTAGTCGGCCACTGATTGTGCAAGTTCTCCTACTTAGAATGATGAAAGAGGTCTGTAATTTTCATCGTAGGTACACTTCAACTATGAGAGACAAAATAAGAATAAGAAAAAATCCAGGAAATCATATTGTAGGATTTTTAAAGAATTTATTTGGAAATTATGGTGGAAAAATAAGTATTTGGTCACCCACAAACCAGCAAGATTTCTGGCTCTCTCAAAACTTCTTCTTTAAGAAGCTCTTCTATCCTCCACTCATTACCTGTATTATTGGCACCTGTTTGAAGCCGTTATCTGTATAAAAGACACCTGTCCACAGCCTCAAACAGTCACACTCCTAACTCGAAGAGCTGTCGAAGGACACCAGGAAGAAAATTGTAGACCTGCACCAGGCTGGGAAGAGGGAATCTACAATAAGCAAGCAGCTTGGTGTGAAAAAAAATCAACTGTGGGAGCGATTGTAAGAAAATGGAAGACATACAAGATCACTGGTAATCTCCCTCGATCTGGGGCTCCACGCAAGATCTCATCCCGTGGGGTCAAAATGATCATGAGAACGGTGAGCAAAAATCCCAGAACTACATGGAGGGACCTGATGAATGACCTGCAGAGAGCTGGGACCAAAGTAACAAAGGCTACCATAAGTAACACACTACACCGAGAGGGACTCTAATCCTGCAGTGCCAGGCGTGTCCCTCTGCTTAAGCCAGTACATGTCCAGGCCCGTCTAAAGTTTGCCAGAGAGCGTATGGATGATCCAGAAGAGGATTGGGAGAATACCGTGCGGTCAGATGAAACCAAAATAGAACTATTTTGGTAAAAACTCAACTCGTCGTGTTCGGAGGAAGAAGAATGCAGAGTTGCATCCCAAGAACTCCATACCTACTGTGAAGTATGGGGGAGTGGCAATCAGTGGCTGACTAAATACTTTTTGACCCCACTGTATATATGACACTGTATATATATATATATATATATATAGAACACACCCCCAATCTGCCATTAGTCAGAAAAGAGATGGCCCCAAACTCACATCATTGGTTGAAGCAATGTTACACTCAGGCTTGTATATAGGAGAAAGTATTTTAACATAAAAATTATATTTCAGCTTTAAAAGCACTATACATTTGCATTTAGATGTATATATATATATATATATATATATACATCTAAAACCTAAACATAAAAATCCCTTAAATCCCTTTCCATTATTGTAAATATACAAGGGACATCGCGAAATGTGTTCCTTTTTTTTCAGTCAGTGCCGTTCTGCATGCGCTGGTCTTGTCGAACAAATTCTGCCTCTTCCCACTGCTGGAGCCTCGGGACTAAAGGCCTGAAAGAGGAGCTTACGCTGTCTTACCGGTGTCATGAATCTTTCATAAAACTGTCACCGGAAAGATGGAGCACTCGATGTAGCCATAATTCCCAGTGCCGACACAGTCCCAGTAGAAAGTGTGTTATTGAGGCAGGTGGATGCTCTGAGTCTGTTGTGTTAATTTAGATTGGCTGTAATAACATTTTACATAAAGTCACTATATGAGTGTTATGGCAATTTCAGTGTCGAGGTGATATTGAAAAACGACTTTCTATATCCCTTCTTTGCTCTTAGTTCTTCTCTCTGCTCATGTTCTGAGCATTTATCTGTGTTTTCTTAAATGTGATGAATTATCCAGTCCTCTCTTCAGGAAACTCTGTCTGCCTTGCTAAAATAGAAGAGATTGCCTTCTTTTCCATGCTTAGTTAAATGATCAAATATTCATATCCATACATAGTTAGCTTGTGCTTTTTGGTTCTATTTTCTTTCTCTGGAACATTTCTCTGCACTTTATTGTTTTTCTTATTCATGAAGAGCACAGCAAGTGTTCTTATATCAGCATTATGAGTCATTTAAAAAGGCTCTGCTTGGGAATTAACTCCACAAACCTTAACATTTTCACTCATGTACACACACACACACACACACACACACACACACACACACACACACACACACACACACACACACACACACACACACACACACGCATACTGACAACCCAAAAACACTTCTGACAACGTAGTGGTGGCTCAACCATCTTTGCATCTTCTACATGTCAAAACCCATCAGTTAAATAATGAATTTACTGTCACTGGTAACATTGGTAACCAAAATTTAGTTTTGAAATTGAAGTTAAAATTCTGCATGTGAATTTTTATTTTTTACATGGCTTATGTAAAATTGACATAACCAGTTATTTAATTCCAGTATTTGATACATAGAATACTTTAATTTTATCATAACCTCTGTCTTTCCTTATATAATTCATGATCCCCATATACAGTTAATACAGGGTTCCTCAAACTCGGTCCTGGAGGGCTACTGTCCTGCAGAGTTTAGCTCCAACCCTGTTCAAACACACGTACCTGTGAGTTTCTAGTGATCCTGAAGACCTTGATTAACTTGAAAGCTCAGGTGTGTTTGATCAGGGTTGGACCGAGTTTGACGAACCCTGAGTTAATGTATCAGTGGTCACATTTTTGACCAGTAGAGAAACCCAGAGCACCAGTTTAAAGGAGTACACTTTAAAAAAAAAAAAACTTTTACTGATAATTTAATCACCTCCGTGTCATCAAGATATCCATGATATTCTTTCTTCAGTCGAAAAGAAATGAAGGTTTTTGATGAAAACATTCCAGGATTTTTCTCCATACTGTATAATGCACTTTACTGTAACCAAACGGTTCAAGGTCCAAAAGACAGTTTCAGTGCAAACTGTTCAAAGGGCTTTAAATGATTCCAGACAATGAATAAGGGTCTTATCAAGCGAAATGATCGCTCATTTTTTTAAAAAAATTAACAAAGTTTAAGTTTTATAAGCTCAAATGGTCGCCTTGCTCTGTTCTGTGATGCACGTTCGTGAATCTCCTGTTCGAACTCGTTCATCAAAATGAACAAATCTTTTTTTCTTGTCATTTGGTTCATTCAACGAACGAAATGAAAGAACTGACTCGAATAAAGATTTGTTCATTTTGATGAACGAGTTCGAACAGGAGAGTCACGAACGTGCATCACAGAACAGAGCAAGGCGACCATTTGAGCTTATAAAACTTAAACTTTGTTAATTTTTTTTAAAAAATGAGCGATCGTTTCGCTTGATAAGACCCTTATTGAAACTGTCATTTGGATCTTGAACCGTTTGGTTACCAGTAAAGTGCATTATATGGAGAAAAATCCTGGAATGTTTTCATCAAAAACCTTAATTTCGTTTCGACTGAAGAAAGAAAGACATGAGCTTCTTGGATGACATGGGGGTGAGTAAATTAAGTTTTTTAAAAGTGAACTACTCCTTTAAGGGTATTTAAACAACAATGATGTTTTGAAAATTATCCGTTTTTCGGATGTGTCCATGAAAATCTAAAAAAATAAAAAATAAAAAAATACTGTATTATTCATGCCTGGCCAGGAGTGGGTGATGTCACTTTGTAAAGAAACGCTACAGACTAAACATGTAATAAGCACGCGCATAATGTCACCGTTTTCACAAATTCACATTTTTGTTGTTTACATGAAGACGATAGCATTATCGTTTTCAAAAACGTGCACTTTGAAACCCATTTTCAAACATTTGTGTTTTCAGGACGGCATAACGCAGTTGTCGTGTAAATGAAAGTCCAAAACTCTTAAAACACGTTTAAAGCCGCGTTTCCACCCATTACCAGGAACTATTTGTCCGAGGAACTTTTTTCATAGGAACTTTTTGCCCCAGACCGCTTGCTTACTGCGTTTACACCACATACTAACCCAGACAGCAAACTGACATTGAATCAACGTGGAAACGACGTCTCTCATGACATTGAAACAACGTTGATTTTGCTCATCGAATTAACGTTGAACCAACGTCAGACGCGGCATTCTTCAAAGCTAAATGAAAATCGAAAATTGGTTTGCTTTCATAACGTTGAAACAACGCGTTGATTTCAAGTTGATTTTCCGTTGGTTTTGAAAGAATGACGCGTCTGACGTTGGTTCAACGTTAATTCGATGAGCAAAACAATGTCAGATCAACGTTGTTTCAATGTCATATTTCCACGTTGATTCAATGTCAGTTTGCTATCTGGGAAAGTACCGGTTCGGGGCGGGAAGATTATCTTAAACTGCGTGCGACGACTGCTCCTCCCAGTCTGTGCGTTTGTTTTTAGTTTTGTGTGGAGGAGATTCAAGCTTTGCTGCTTTTGTGTGCGATTGGTTTACTAACGAGGTAATTAACAAAACGCCAGAAAAGAGACGAGCACCAAAAGCGTATTTGGAAAGCTCGTCATGCTAGATATAAAAGTAGACGTTTGTTATCAGTGGACATTGACAGGGACTTTCTGGGGGGGAAATTTTTCTAAACTTCATTGAGGTCCTGTTTACACAAGAACGCTCGCGGGTGAAAACGTAAAAATATTTTATCGGATGTGCCTTTCGTTTACACGGCGATGGCGTTTTTGATGCTTAAAAATGCAAAAAAGTGAAACCACCCTCCAGAGTGGAAATCTTAAAAAGCTCCACCACCGCGTTCCTGCGTAAACGGTAGAAATGCAAAAGTCTGTTTGACAGTGAAGGTTGTACGCAGGCGCATGGACTTGGTGTTGTTGTAGTATGCACTCCTAGCCGCCTGGAGTGCAAACTACATTGAATTTCACACACTTTTGCGTCACCATTTGCACGTGGATTTCCCACACAAAACGCTCGTCTACACGCAGAATAAAAAGTGATGACGCAACACCACTTTTGCGTTTTCTCTTCAGAATCGTTTCCGTGTTAACATAGCCTTAGACCCTGGTTCCTGTGGTAAACACACCGAGTATACCACCCCCAAGTTCCTGGTTCCTGGGGAAAGTTCCTGCGGTGGAAACGCGGCTTTAGTTGATAACAGTTTGTAAACGACCCCAAAATATAACGGCTACACAATATAAAATTGTAAATTTCAAAGTACTGAAATTAACTGTCATTTTCTATTTTCCTCACAATTCCCTGCTACTTTCAGTTGGGTTTTACCATTTTACTTATGTACTGCATATGACCAAGCAATTGTGGTTTCCCACCAGTTAGAGTGATCAACAATAAACAATGTCTATTTTCCACGTACTGGAATTAACCACCTGTTATGAGTTTGGGGTAGTCAATAACATAATTAGTTAATTTGCTAAATTTGAGCATCCTCTAATTGTACTACATAGTTAAGTAAATGAGAGCAATATAGTTGTATATTTATCATTAATTTATTATCTAAAAGTCATTAACAAACTTTGAATGGGAAAAAAAGCAGCCTATTCCAGTGCTCACTTTCCACTTCCCCATGGAACACTTCAGCAGATAATGACGAAATGCTGTCTGCTCCAGCTCTAGTAATGACATCTAATGTGTCGAGCTGGGATAATGTGCATTACAAGTTGCATTTGCGTTGAGTTTGGAATATGCCTCCACGCTTTAATACCGCGCTGCAGTGAGAATCCATTATGGTAATGCAGCACCTGAGGGAAGCAATGGGAGAGATCAGTCTTCAAGTGCTTATTACCAAAGATGACTGTGTTTAATGAAAGCCACCCTGTGTGTGAGAAGGTAAGCCTTTCCCTTTCTCTTTCTTATTTTTTCTATTTGTCCCTTCAAAAATCAGCTCTTCTAAAGTGGATTCTTTCTGCCACCTATCCAGTGTTGGGGAAACTACTGTAAAGCTGTAGCACAAACTGTAGTCAAGCTACTCTTTTTTTTGAAAAATTTGCTACAAGCTCCAACAAAGTAAACAACAATTTTCTGTTAAATACAATGGTTAAACTGTCTGATGAGTCATATTCTGTTACAAAACTACTTATGATGTATTGGTTTATGTCAAGATGTCATAACAAAGACATCTTAAACAATGTCATATTTGCATTCAAAATGTCATAATTGAGCGAAAGACACTTAATGACAGTTGTCATAAACATGCATAAACCCTACTTCATTTTCAAGACATATGTTATGTCATGATACTTATGCACATCCCTTCAAGTAAAGTGTTACCAAAATTTCTTGTACAAAAACAATGACTTTTATACACTAAATACAATAGAATACACTCTAATTGATCTAGTTGCAAGCAGTTAATTAGCAGCTCTTAACTTAATAAAGATACCCTCCCAGTATTCACACTATTTGGGAACCAGTTGAAGTCCATTTAATGCAAATATATTCACTCAGAAGCAATATTGATAATGCTCTCAGGCAGCTATTTTCAAAAAACACACAAAATCACCACAACTGTTGGTCAAGACTACATTTAAATAACATCCACACAGGCTCTTTGGAAAACTGTGCCTCTACATATCTGCAAAACTCCAAAAAACAAACTCCGTTTCCAGCTAAAATAGGTGGCAGTAAAACACCAACAAGTTTTTTTTCCTTTTCATACAAGTTATGGTTACAGGTGCAGATTACTGATTAATAAAAGCTTACTTTCACAAGGTTTCTTGCATAATATTATTCTGACCTCAAAACACTTAGATTTGCAAACTAATACATTATGATGTATTACATGATCAACTTTAATTGTAATGGCTTTTCTGACGTGGTAAACTTGCTCTGTACTTCACCTGGTACACTTTCAGTACGGAGCACTCCACACTCGAAACACGAGTCACGATAAAAGAGCTCAAAAACGTGTAGAAGCAGCTAAAATGTATGGAAACTTGTTTCCACCACTGAATAAAAAAATAATAATAATAATTACGACTTTTTATCAGAATTGTGAGAAATAAAGTCAAAATTGCGAGATATAAAGTCGCAATTGCGTGATATAAAGTCGCAATTCTGAGAAAAAAAAGAAAGAAGTGCGACTTTTTATCTCACAATTGCGAGTTTACATCTCGCAATTCTGACTTTATAACACATAATTACGAGTTTATATGTCAAAATTCTGTCATCTTTTCTCAGAAATTGCGAGTTATCAGACCAATTCTGAGGGGAAAAAAATACTAACTTTTTCCCCTCTCAGAATAATTTCTCACAATTCTGACTTTATACATTTCTGACTTTATAACACGCAATTCTGACTTTATATCTCGCAATTCTTACTTTATATCAGGCAATTCTGATTTTATTTCTCACAATTCTGACTTTATAACGTGCAATTGCGACTTTATATCACGCAATTTTGACTTTATATCTCGCAACTCTGACTTTATAACACGCAATTGTGACTATATCTCGCAATTCTGACTTTATATCTCGCAATTCTGACTTTACATCTCGCAATTCTAAGAAATAAAGTCAGAATTGCATGATATAAAGTCGCAATTCTGAGAAAAGACAGAAGTGCGACTTTTTATCTCACAATTCGGACTTTTTTCTCACAATTGTGAGTTTACATCTCGCAATTCTGACTTTACAACACATAATTGCGAGGTTATTTGTCAAAATTCTGACATCTTTTCTCAGAATTGTGAGATATAAATTCTAAAGACTAACTTTTTTCCCTCTCAGAATAGTTTCTCACAATTCTGACTTTATATCATGCATTTCTTACTTTATATCTCACAATTCTGACTTTATATCACGCATTTCTTACTTTATATCTCGCAATTCTGACTTTATATCACGCATTTCTTACTTTATATCTCGCAATTCTGACTTTATATCACACAATTCTGACTTTAATTCTCACAATTCTGACTTTAGAACATGCAATCGTGACTTTATATCACGCAATTTTGACTTTATATCTCGCAACTCTGATTTTATAACACGCAATTGTGACTTTATATCACGCAATTCTGACTTTATATCTTGCAATTCTGACTTTACATCTCGCAATTCTGAGAAATAAAGTCAGAATTGTGAGATGTAAACTCGCAATTGTGAGAAAAAAAGTCAGAATTACCTTTTTTTATCTTCCATTCTGTGGCGGAAAAAAGCTTCCATAAAAATGGCATGGTTGCTTCGGCAAATGTGTTTTTCATCTTACATGTACTTGCGTTAACGCTGCCGGTTAGATTTAGGGCAGGATTTAGTGTAGGTGGTAAATTATTCTCAAATGTTAAAAGCATTAACCTTTTTAGCAACACTCACTGGACATTTAATTTCTGAACTGTCCTGATACTTACAACAACCAACATAATAAAAGGGTTTCCATTAATGTACTTTTAGCATTACTCGCTGGACATGTCATTTTCAATGTATGATACGTGCAAGAAGCAACGTAATGTTTTATTTTTTTTTATTTTTTTTCTGGCTGGTTCAGCGAATGTACATTCATGCTCTATAATAAACAAACAGGAAATTGTCTCTTTTAAAGGAAAAGGCATTCCAAATATGGACAGTTATGTACAGTTCATAGTAAGCATTACCGTTTCTCGCATTCATATGTACAAGAGGTTCATCTCCTTTAATGTCTCAGACCACTCAATTGAAGTATGAAGTATGTTGGTAGCATTTTGAGATAGTTTGTACACTGCGCTCATCATCATTCAGCAGCTTCCATTGCTCTTTCTCATCCTCCTCTCATGTCTCACCATCTTTCTCTTTACCTCCTCTCTCTCATTTGTCTACACCAAGCAGTGACAGCTTATGTAACAGCTCCAAACTTAGCTTCCTATTTGAACGGCACGTTACGCTTCTGTTTTTTCTTCCATTACATGACTCATTTTAGTTATTACCCTTTGACAAAGAGAACACGATGAGGGGAGGGCTGATCTGGTAGAAGCAAGAGAGAAAGATCAAGAATAAGAGGAAATAGAAGAGAAAATAAGGGTTTAATTATTTAGTGTCTCTGCAGAGTGAGTTTGACCCAGATGAGGCTTTTGGCGCTATTCATAGGCCAGATGTGCACGAAGGGTCCTTCATGGGGGCTGCCCTGGGACAAGGAAATGGCGGTCGACAACACTGACATTATGAGTGGGTAACATGAGGGAAGCAATCGTGAGTTCGAGGAGGAGGGATGTGAAAGACAAGCAAAAAAAAAAAAAAAAAAAACCCAGAAAGATCAGGAACCCTGAGCTCTTAGTCTCTTCTCTGCCATGTAAACGTCCTGATCTTCCACAGGACTGATTCCATGATCAGTCTCACAAGTTTTTGTTCAATTTCATTATTTATGCTTTAAAATTCCCAGTCAGTTTTAACATAGTGAACACTGATAGGAACTTTTTAAATAGGGTTGCTTATAAGAAGTCTAAACAGCCCTGATTGGACGCTGGTCTAAAGTGTGGCCAACAACTTCTCCATGTTAATATTTTGTAAAATGTGATTTATTCCTGTGATCAAAGCTGAATTTTCAGCATCTTAACTGCAGTCTTCTGTGACACGTGATCCTTCAGAAATCATTTCTATTATGATGATTTGATGCTCAAGAAAAAAAAAATCGAATTACAATGTAGAATAAGATTTTTTGAGCAATAGAAAGTTTAAAAGAACAATGTTAAATATATGAAGAGCTCTTTTCCAAAACGCTATAAATCCATTTCAATAGTTTTCAGGAAAACTACATTTTTTACCTAGACCCACACATTTTGTGAATATTCAAATTATCCTGTTTAAATGTTTTATTGGTTCAGTCTGAACATTTTGAACAATAATTATTAAATCAAACAACAATATTGTTAATGATAATTTAAAAGTTAATTTTATTTTTTTCCAAAACGCTATAAATCGAAATAAACCTCAAACAAATAGTACCAATTTCAACATATGCATGAAAAAAAACAAATTATTAATACCAATTTCAACATATGCATGAAAAAACTAATTATTAAAAATGATCAATATATGATAACGATATTCAAAAAAGGGATGGGCACCCCTCCAGCACATGCACACACACACACAGGCTACATAACATGTGAGCAAAGCGGAGCAGCATGACGTTTAAATATAAGTTAAAAAAAAAAAAAATAAATAATAAATAAACATTTCACATTTGTTTTTAATAATATTACATTACTTATTTTTATTATTTCATCTATGTTGAGTAGGCTATGAAAAGGGAACCGCATGAGATGAGTAAGATAGGATCAAAATTCAAAAGCTGCCCAATATCGGAAAATATTTGGAGTGCGTCAGACATGATTTTGACCACTTATTAAGTTTTGTTTTGTAGAAAGCTTGTAAATTTCGTTTCATATAAATTGTATCTTCATTTTAATAAATGTTTCATCGACAAATTGACTGGATTAATACATTAGAAGTAAATATCAGACAATATAATCAGGACACAGAGGCGCGCAGGTGAACCGGAGCGCGTCTCATAATATGAACCGAAAAACCGCGATGCTTGCCTCACACAGGCCTGAGAACTAAGCTACAGAAAGCTTTAAATATCTACTTTTAAACAAAACAATTAAAAACTAAAATAAATTGGCAACTCTCTGCGTATGTATAGGCTAATTCGAAGTATGCGTTTCTCTATGCGCGTTCACTGCGAAGATGGCGAGTAAGCATCATCAACTTTATCTTTGTTGCTGACACTGACAGAAAACACTAGTTTATTAATAAACAATTCAAATGTTTCATGCATAATCATTACTTTTGTCGGTTCTTTGTGGCAAGCTTTATGCATACGTTGAGATGCGGAATATGCAATTAAAAACGCTCATATGGTTTCTCTCCCATTTAATTAAATCAATATATGTGATTACTGATAATACAAATGGCTTAAATGATCTACTACTAGTCGACTAGAAAACTAGGACTCATTTTGAGGAATGAATGAACATAATAAACCTCTGTTCAGAGTGCCGCCGTGCTGGATTGTGTAGAGCGCTCATTGAATTTGAGGATTTGTCGTGTTTAGGCTAAAAACAGGGCTGGTGCTTATCGCGGCTTGGGAAGAAACTGTATCTTGCAGTACATTTTAAACAAGGAAATATAGCGATTCGGCATGAAACGTTGATAGAGCAGTGAAAGGGTTCTGTCCGCAGCAGAATGACACGACAAACTCATTTTTTTTTTAAAATGTCGTTTAACGCGTTTTGGAAAAGAGCTCTTCATATTACATATTATATGTTTTAATTATGACCACCATATAATTATTATCATAATTATCATGACCATGCACCACATAAAAGTTAGAAAAACACATATATACATTTCAATGTTTTTTTTCTCTCGTAAAAGTATTTTGTTCCCTCAAGAAACTTTTGGAGTCCACTTAGAGTGCAAATTCTTTATGAGCGAACGCAAAGTTTCTTGGGGAACGCAAAGGTTTTACGAGCAAATTCAAAGTTTCTCAGGAGAACGCAAATGTTTTACAAAAGAATGCAGTTTTTTGGGAGAACGCAAATGTTTTACAAGCGAATGCAAAGTTTTTTTGGGAGAACGCAAAGGTTTTACGAGCAAATTCAACATTTTTCGGGAGAACGCAAATGTTTTACGAGCGATTGCAAAGTTTCTCGGGAGAACGCAAATGTTTTACGGGAGAACACAAATGTTTTACGGGAGAACGCAAATGTTTTACGAGAGAACGCAAATGTTTTACAAGCGAATGCAAAGTTTTTTGGGAGAACGCAGAGGTTTTACGAGCAAATTCAACGTTTTTCGGGAGAACGCAAATGTTTTACGGGAGAACACAAATGTTTTACAAGCGAATGCAAAGTTTTTCGGGAGAAAGCAAAGGTTTTACGAGAGAACGCAAAGGTTTTACGAGCAAATTCAACGTTTTTCGGGAGAACGCAAATGTTTTACAAGCGAATGCAAAGTTTTTTGGGAGAACGCAGAGGTTTTACGAGCAAATTCAACGTTTTTCGGGAGAACGCAAATGTTTTACGAGAGAATGCAAATGTTTTACGAGCGAACGCAAATGTTTTACAAGCGAATGCAAAGTTTTTCGGGAGAAAGCAAAGGTTTTACGAGCAAATTCAACGTTTTTCGGGAGAACGCAAATGTTTTACGGGAGAACACAAATGTTTTACGAGCGAACACAAATGTTTTACAAGCGAATGCAAAGTTTTTCGGGAGAAAGCAAAGGTTTTGCGAGAGAACGCAAAGGTTTTACGAGCAAATTCAACGTTTTTCGGGAGAACGCAAATGTTTTACAAGCGAATGCAAAGTTTTTTGGGAGAACGCAGAGGTTTTACGAGCAAATTCAACGTTTTTCGGGAGAACGCAAATGTTTTACGAGAGAATGCAAATGTTTTACGAGCGAACGCAAATGTTTTACAAGCGAATGCAAAGTTTTTTGGGAGAAAGCAAAGGTTTTACGAGCAAATTCAACGTTTTTCGGGAGAACGCAAATGTTTTACGGAAGAACACAAATCTTTTACGAGCGAACACAAATGTTTTACAAGCGAATGCAAAGTTTTTCGGGAGAAAGCAAAGGTTTTACGAGAGAACGCAAAGGTTTTACGAGCAAATTCAACGATTTTCGGGAGAACGCAAATGTTTTTCGGGAGAACGCAAATGTTTTACGGGAGAACGCAAATGTTTTACGAGAGAACGCAAAGGTTTTACAAGTGAATGCAAAGTTTTTTGGGAGAACGCCAATGTTTTACGAGAGAACGCAAATGTTTTACGAGCGAACGCAAATGTTTTACAAGCGAATGCAAAGTTTTTCGGGAGAACTCAAAGGTTTCACGAGCAAATTCAACGTTTTTTCGGGAGAACACAAATGTTTTACGAGAGAATGCAAATGTTTTACAAGGGAACGCAAAGTTTTTTGGGAGAACGCAATAGTTTTACAAGCAAATTCAACGTTTTTTTTTCGGGAGAACGCAAATGTTTTACGAGCGAATGCAAAGTTTCTCGGGAGAACGCAAAGGTTTTACGAGCGAATGCAAAGTTTCTCGGGAGAACGCAAATGTTTTACGAGCAAATTCAACGTTTTTCGGGAGAACGCAAATGTTTTACGAGCGAATGCAAAGTTTCTCGGGAGAACGCAAAGGTTTTACGAGCGAATGCAAAGTTTTTCGGGTGAACGCAAATGTTTTATGAGAGAACGCAAATGTTTTACGAGTGAACGCAAAGTTTTTTGGGAGAACGCAAAGGTTTTACGAGCAAATTCAACGTTTTTCGGGAGAAGGCAAATGTTTTACGAGCGATTGCAAAGTTTCTCGGGAGAACGCAAATGTTTTACGGGAGAACACAAATGTTTTACGGGAGAACGCAAATGTTTTACGAGAGAACGCAGAGGTTTTACGAGCAAATTCAACGTTTTTCGGGAGAACGCAAATGTTTTACGGGAGAACACAAATGTTTTACAAGCGAATGCAAAGTTTTTCGGGAGAAAGCAAAGGTTTTACGAGAGAACGCAAAGGTTTTACGAGCAAATTCAACGTTTTTCGGGAGAACGCAAATGTTTTACAAGCGAATGCAAAGTTTTTTGGGAGAACGCAGAGGTTTTACGAGCAAATTCAACGTTTTTCGGGAGAACGCAAATGTTTTACGAGAGAATGCAAATGTTTTACGAGCGAACGCAAATGTTTTACAAGCGAATGCAAAGTTTTTTGGGAGAAAGCAAAGGTTTTACAAGCAAATTCAACGTTTTTCGTGAGAACGCAAATGTTTTTCGGGAGAACACAAATGTTTTACGAGCGAACACAAATGTTTTACAAGCGAATGCAAAGTTTTTCGGGAGAAAGCAAAGGTTTTGCGAGAGAACGCAAAGGTTTTACGAGCAAATTCAACGTTTTTCGGGAGAACGCAAATGTTTTACAAGCGAATGCAAAGTTTTTTGGGAGAACGCAGAGGTTTTACGAGCAAATTCAACGTTTTTCGGGAGAACGCAAATGTTTTACGAGAGAATGCAAATGTTTTACGAGCGAACGCAAATGTTTTACAAGCGAATGCAAAGTTTTTTGGGAGAAAGCAAAGGTTTTACGAGCAAATTCAACGTTTTTCGGGAGAACGCAAATGTTTTACGGGAGAACACAAATCTTTTACGAGCGAACACAAATGTTTTACAAGCGAATGCAAAGTTTTTCGGGAGAAAGCAAAGGTTTTACGAGAGAACGCAAAGGTTTTACGAGCAAATTCAACGTTTTTTCGGGAGAACGCAAATGTTTTTCGGGAGAACGCAAATGTTTTACGGGAGAACGCAAATGTTTTACGAGAGAACGCAAAGGTTTTACAAGTGAATGCAAAGTTTTTTGGGAGAACGCCAATGTTTTACGAGAGAACGCAAATGTTTTACGAGCGAACGCAAATGTTTTACAAGCGAATGCAAAGTTTTTCGGGAGAACTCAAAGGTTTCACGAGCAAATTCAACGTTTTTTCGTGAGAACACAAATGTTTTACGAGAGAATGCAAATGTTTTACAAGGGAACGCAAAGTTTTTTGGGAGAACGCAATAGTTTTACAAGCAAATTCAACGTTTTTCGGGAGAACGCAAATGTTTTACGAGCGAATGCAAAGTTTCTCGGGAGAACGCAAAGGTTTTACGAGCGAATGCAAAGTTTCTCGGGAGAACGCAAATGTTTTACGAGCAAATTCAACGTTTTTCGGGAGAACGCAAATGTTTTACGAGCGAATGCAAGGTTTCTCAGGAGAACGCAAATGTTATACGAGCAAATTCAATGTTTTTCGGGAGAATGCAATTGTTATACGAGCGAATGCAAAGTTTCTCGGGAGAACGCAAAGGTTTTACGAGCGAATGCAAAGTTTTTCGGGTGAACGCAAATGTTTTATGAGAGAACGCAAATGTTTTACGAGTGAACGCAAAGTTTTTTGGGAGAACGCAATGGTTTTACGAGCGAATGCACAGTTTCTCGGGAAAACGGAAAGGATTTATGAAAGAATGCAACGTTTCTCGGGAGAACGCAAATGTTTTGCGACGGAACGCAAAGGTTTTACGAGCCAATGCAAAGTTTCTCAGGGAGAAACCCCTAATGTGCTCAACTGTTTCAAGTCTGTGTTTGACAAAGCTGTGCACAAACAAATTTTGTTAAGTGAACTTCCAGAGAGATCCCCTGCTCAGTGTGTAGGGAGCAGGGTACACCGCATAGGGACTATGTGAATTGGACAGTGTTACATTAAGGAAAAGTAGAAGGGCATTTCCATATACAGTGAAGTTCCCCTGAGAGTTCTGCACTTTTATCTTTAATATCCTCAGGGCAGACAACAAACTTTAGAGAGCAAGAGAAAAAAATGGAGTAGGACAAAAGAGAATCTGCAACAAAGGAGTTATCCCCTTGACTTTATTCTCTCATTGTTATATTACATATAAATAAGTCTAAGAATTTCTCAAAGTGATTAAGTAGGTCAGAATATTCTCTGTGCTATTCTCTGCATCTTGAGCTTTACGTATGAGTGCAAACAGCGAGGATGTTGGCTTTCTAATAAATGCTTTGAGGCAGGAATTTCTCAATCCAACACAACCAAAAATACAACTACAGTTTTGGTGGAATGTAAGAAGCCGGGAGAGGAAATGCTTTGGTTGTAGTCTGACTGAACCTCCAGGAACAAACATTACAGGAAAAAATGCTACAACTTTGTCCTCTTCCTCTCCTAATTGCCCTTTTTTTATACCGTACACTGCGCCGGGCTCTCTCCACGCTCATCTCCTCATTCCTCCAACAGATTCCGTCTGCTCCAGCGCACGGGTGAATCAGCGCTCCGCACGGCCACAGCCACTAAACTTCCGATAAAATCAATGTTTAATTCACATCGCTCGAGGGCATTGACAGAAAAAGTGGAAGCCTTTCATCTACAAAGGGATAGACAGAGGCTCCTAGCTCGCAGAATTAGTGCAATCGTCACGAGTTGTCCCATTTATTTCACTGAGCACTGTCACTAAGATCTGAGGGGCCACGGAATGAGACGCGCCCCGCTCGCCCCTTGAACTGCTGGAGTGTATGTGAACTGGGTCCAAAATCCACTGCAGGCAGAGAGACTTTTACACATAATGTTGCTTTATAGTGGATGTTATATTTTAGGCTGTTGTCAGGGGGGGACAAACTGGGGCCATGTCCACACTAATACGTTTTCGTTTGAAAACGTACATTTTTCTCTCCGTTTTGGCCTTCCGTCCACACGGAGACAACGTTTTAAGTCAACAAAAACGTATCGTTTGGAAAACGCTCTCCAAAGTGGATAAATTTGAAAACGCCGTTTTCGCGTTGTAGTGTGGACAGTGAAACCGGAGGTATTTCAAAACGATGACGTAAGTTTAGTCATGTGATCCATGTAGTACCAATAGATATTCATGTTTATCGGTATTGTGCCTGTTATGTGTTATTCATTTTTACACTATTGCCAAAATATCTATGTTACTTGATATGTGCTATTCTTCATAGCACGGTACTACAAAGATAACAGATAATGTAGTCTACTCACATTTGCTGTCCTGCGGCAAAACAGGAGAGCAGTTGCGTTTTAGACCAAACATATGTTGACTGAATGCGACCTGGACGCATCCGTGATGGTGAGATATTTTGCTAAATAAAATTATCCTGTTATTGTGCGATGACATTATTATTTATTTTCCCATCTGTATCATCTCAGTGAGCTTTTGTGAAGTTTCACGCATGCGCAGTAAAGTGAATTTAGAAGTTAACGTCGGAAAACACCTGAAAACGCTAGTGTGGACGGAGAGCGTTTTTAAACGAAGACCCCGTTTTCAAATGTATCCGGATTAATGTGGACGTAGCCTGGGAATGTTGTCCCGGGACCTGTGTTGAGGCGGCCCCATTATTCGTTTTTACATTGGTGAGAGTATGAGGGCTGGAGCCCATACTTATAATTTTGTCATGGGCCCATTAAATACAGGTATTGACCCTGCATTGGGATTTTTGTGTCAGTGGGTGATATCTCAAAATCTGGTAACAAACATAAATTCAAAGAAATGCCATTATTAAGTATTATTTTAACTAAAATTATATGAAATAGCATGAAATGGTTCAACCATGATCTGCTCATTTTGTTTAGTATAAGGTCTAACAAGTGTGTGTGTGTGTGTGTTTTATTCCGCTTTTATTCATTTACATCGACTTATTTAACACAATTTTACTTTTTGGGTGAACCGTCCCTTTAAAACACATTTTTGTTAGCTGGGGGAATATTTTAATCATTCAGTATGTTTTATTCAGAATGATTTACTGTATTATATCAATTATTCGGACTGTTCATCACCTCTTGAGCCAAGACAAACATCTTTTGATAAGCATTTATGAACAGAGGCATAATTGAATATTTTCTGCCATGCTGTGTTATACAGTATCTCTCTAGGTCAGCTATCTGCAGGGCAAACCTCGATCACTCGTAATTCCAGCCGAAAGCTCCTTGCTTGGAATTCATTACTTCAGATGGGCCACCTACAAAGCCCTGTCCACTCTGCAAGCTGGTATGCCTCACTCCCTCTGGCAAACACTAATTCTAATTTGTCAACCTTTTGGAAATAGCTTATTTATGTAATCCCCCTCCCTCCCTCCGTCCCCCCCAAAATATGCTTGCTTTCGAAAAAGCATAAATAATTAGCATTTTGTTAGTGCAGAGATAGCTTCTTAAACAAAGCGGGAGCTTAGCGATGGAACGCCGTTTGAAGTGCTGGTGAATAATCCAGCTGAATATGTACTTGCCCTGCAGCACTAAAGACAGGGCCAGAACTGTCACACCGTACAGAGACACTGACACGTGACTCACTGCTAAAGCTTATTGAGACATGATCTTCAGTGGCAACACATGTAAAATCTGCCATGCGCTAAACCCATTTCTCAATAGTTTCTAAAACTGTTTAATACCTAAAGGCGATAGCCTATCAGTGGTGCATTGGATGGCACTTTCCATGAACACAGCACACTTTGATGTTTCACAAATTCTTTTAAGCATTAGAGGCACAAATCTCATGTTTACTTTTAGTTGTTGCTGGTGGCAGTGAGAGAACTATTAGATAACTTAGATCTACTATTATGTAACATCAAATACACCAATTATTCTATGAAATATAGGCTATATATATTCCTTAATAGGCTTAGATCTAATATATATATATATATATATATATATATATATATATATATAAAGATTATCATTGTCTGATATTAATTTAATTGTCTTCATCAAATGAATATAACATTAAAAAAACATTTATTTATTTAATTGGTAAGTGTGTGTGTATATACGTATGTATATATATATATATATATATATATATATATATATATATATATATATACGGGTGTAACTAATTACTAAGTAATTAGGTACTGTAATTTAATTACTTTTCCCTTGAAAATGTAAAGTAAGGAATTAATGGGATCAATCCGATCTCACAGCGATTCGGATGCATTTTGCGAGGTGTCTAAATCATACAACCGCACTCGTACAAATTCGTATGAATAATTGTAAAATATGTATGAAAAAAGTGTGAAATGTCATGAGATCAGACATAAAACAATAGTGGGTTTAACATCAAAATGTATTGTCTGATGATAAAAAAATATGTTTTTATAATGTAACCTTCTCTTGGTCAGTTTAAGGATAATTCATGCAATTTTATAGTATTTATTTGAAATAATTAAAACAGATTAATGTTTATCCTTGTGTTATTCAGCTGGTTGAGATTGATATGGGATTTTGAAAGTAATTAGAAATTAAAAGTAATTAAATACGTTGTAGAGAGAGTAATTAATACAGTAATCTACACTGTTGAAGAGGTCATTAGTAACTAATTAATTACTTCTTTAGAGTACCCAACACTGTATATATATATATATATATATATATATATGTATATATACACACACTCACCTACTGTAAAGCATTATTAGGAATACCATACTAATACTGTGTTTAACTTCCTTTAACCTTCAGAACTGCCTTAATTCTACATGTCATTGATTCAACAAGGTGCTGTAAGTATTCTTTAGAAATGTTGGCCCATATTGATAGGATAGCATCTTGCAGTTGATGGAGATTTGTGGGATACACATCCAGGGCATGAATCTCCCGTTCCACCACATCCCAAAAATGCTCTTTTGGGTTCAGATCTGGTGACTGTGGGGGCCATTTTAGTACAGTGAACTCATTGTCATGTTCAAGAAACCAATTTGAAATGATTCGAGCTTTGTGACATGGTGCATTATCCTGCTGGAAGTAGCCATCAGAGGATCGGTACATGGTGGCCATAAAGGGATAGACATAGTCAGCCGTGGCATTTAAACAATGCCCAATTGGTACTAAGGGGCCTAAAGTGTGCCAAGAAAACATCCCCCACACCATTACACCACCACCACCAGCCTGCACAGTGGTAACAAGGCATGTCGGATTCATGTTCTCATTCTGTTTAAGCCAAATTCTGACTCTACCATCTGAATATCACAAATCGAATAAGACGAATAACAGAAATCGAGGCTCTTTAGACCAGGCAACAATTTTCCAGTCTTCAATTGTTCAATTTTGGTGAGCTCTTGCAAATTTTAGCCTCTTTTTCCTATTTATAGTGGAGATGAGTGGTACCCGGTGGGGTTTTCTGCTGTTGTAGCCCATCCGCCTCAGGTTGTGCATGTTGTGGCTTCACAAATGCTTTGCTGAATACCTCTGTTGTAACAAGTGGATATTTCAGTCAAAGTTGCTCTTCTATCAGCTTGAATCAGTCGGCCCATTCTCCTCTGACCTCTAGCATCAACAAGGCATTTTCGCCCACAGGACTGCCGCATACTGGATGTTTTTCCCTTTTCACACCATTCTTTGTAAACCCTAGAAATGGTTGTGTGTGAAAATGCCAGTACCTGAGCAGATTGTGAAATACTCAGACCGGCCCGTCTGGCACCAACAACCATGCCACACTCAAAATTACTTAAATCACCTTTCTTTCCCATTCTGACATTCAGTTTGGAGTTCAGGAGATTGTCTTGACCAGGACCACACCCCTAAATGTATCAAAGCTGAAGCAACTGCTATGTGATTGGTTGATTAGATAAATGCATTAATGAGAAATTGAACAGGTGTTCCTAATAATCCTTTAGGCGAGTGTGTGTGCGTGTGTGTGTGTGTGTGTGTGTGTGTGTGTGTGTA
Source organism: Pimephales promelas (assembly GCF_988280905.1). Taxonomy (NCBI): domain Eukaryota; kingdom Metazoa; phylum Chordata; class Actinopteri; order Cypriniformes; family Leuciscidae; genus Pimephales; species Pimephales promelas. The sequence goes on from NC_142777.1 coordinate 14,682,617, forward strand.
AAATGTCAGGACATGTACAGAAGATGTACACCATTACTGACCCAGAAGTGCAAGAAAGGTTGGCTCCAATTTGCTCAAAATCATACAAATAAGCCACAGAAGTTTTGGTATTGTATTTTGTGGACCGATGAAACAAAACTGGAACTATTTCAGCCTGGAGGAAGAAGAATGAAGCTGAAAGAACACTCTTCCTATAGTTCAGCATAGTGGTGACTTGTGATGCTCTGGGGCTGCTTTGAATCCTTTGTAACTGGAAAAGTGCAGTGTGTGGAAGGCAAGATGTATTCATTTTTGTATCAGGAAATCCTAGGAGAAAACGACATGCTGTATGTGAGGAAACTGAAACTGGGTGTCATTGGACCTTCTAACAGGAAAATGGTCCAAAGCATACCTCAGATTCCACCAAGGCTTGGATGCAGAAGAAGTCCTGGAAGATCTTACAGTGGCCACCACACACACCTGACTTGAACCCATAGAAAGTCTCTAGTGGGATTTGAAGAAGGCGGTTGCAGCATCCAAACCCAAGAAGGCCACTGCTCATGACGAATGGGCTAAGAGTTTTCAGAAAAGCTGCCAGAAGCTGGTGTCTGGCTATACATCTTGTTTGCAGCAGTTCACTTAAGATACTAAAGTAATAAAGATGCTTGCCATGAAGGGGTTGAATAATTTTGAGACTGCAGAAGTCATTGAAAAGTTGGATTTTTAGTTGAATTTGAGGAAACCACTTCAAACATTTGTTGTGTTGAGCTAATTTAATTACTTTTATTTTATTTGTTCATTGGAAACCCTTTTATTTTGCCAATAAACCTTATGGGGTTTAATAATTTTGATTACAATTTTTATTTATATATGCAGTGGCTGGGACAGACTTTAAGTATTACCTACTGTACGCCCAGTGTATGTTTACATAAAATAACCCTTGCTATGATGTCAACTCCAGGATGAGCTTTGAATAACCCAACAATACTTGATCACGTCAAATCACCAACAGAAAAATCCAGATAACTGAGCAATCCACATACGAAGAACAGGTCCCTGGGCTGACGGCATGTGACTCATTTGAGTCTCAACATAATGAAACTCATTTGCTGATAATGATGGACAGGGCGAAATGTCAAACCTCTGACCTTTAGATGTGAACCCCAGGCAATGGATGTGCCTTTTACTGACCCCTGAAAGCATTCTTGAGAAAGTAATATCAGAAAATGTGCTATGAAAAACAATAAGTGGGCACCATTTAAACTCTCACATACACTCACTGGCCACTTTATTAGGTACACCTGTTCAACTGCACTTTAATGCAAATATCTAACCAGCCAATCACATGGCAGCAACTCAGTCAATTCAGGCATGTAGTCATGGACAATATCTGCTGAAGTTCAAACCGAGCATCAGAATTGTGAAGAAAGGGGATTTAAGAGACCTTGAACGTGGCATGGTTGTTGTGCCAGATGAGCTGGTGTGAGTATATCAGAAACTGGTGATCTACTGGGATTTTCAAGCACGACTGGGAATGGTCAGAGGAGAATTGCCAGACTGGTTCAAGTTGATAGAAAGACAACATTAACTCAAAAAACCACTGGTTATGTAACCAAGGTCTCCAGAAGAGCTTCTCTGAACACAACATGTCAAAGCTTGGAGCAGATGGGCTATAGCAGCAGAAGACACACCAGGTGACACTTCTGAAGATTGTAAAGATGTTGCCTGGTCTGATGAGTCTCTGACATTCAGATGATAGGGACAGATTTTGACGTAAACAACATGAAAGCATGGATCCATCCTGCCACAGATTGGGTCTGTTAGTATCAATTGAGCATCATTTAAACGCCACAGCCAACCTTAGTATAGTTGCTGATGCCCATCCCTTTACGAGTAGTGTATCATCTTCTGATGGATTCTTCCAACAGGATAATGCACAAAGCTCAAATAATCTCAAATAGGTTTCTTGAACAATGCAGTAAGTTCACTAAACTCAAATGGCCTCCACAGTCAACAGAATGCAATAGAGCACCTTTGGGATGTGCTGGAACGGGAGATTCCCATCATACATATGCAGCCGACAAAATCTGCAGCAACTGTGACGCTGTCACGTCAATATGGACCAAAATCTCTGGGGAATGTTTCCAGCACCTTGTTGAATCTATTGCCATGAAGAATTAAGGCAGTTCTGAAGGCAAGAGGGGCTCCAACACAGTACTAGCATAGCAAAGCCTCAAGCTGTTTGATTACTCTGGGGGGGAAACAATGAAGTGACACAAAAGCATAAAACAGTATAAACATGAACAAAATGTTATTCAATGGCTTAATGTCATACTTTAAGAGGTAACCATAACTTTTAAAAAGAAAAACACAGGATTTAGAGCCGCTTCAGTTGTGTATACAACAGCTGTTTGTCTTTGACACCAACAGTCGGTGTACAAGGTTCTCAAACTTCTGTTTGTGTGTCAAACAAGAGGAATCAACCCACACTCTTCAGCAGAGGTTAAAATTATTTTTCTGTCTGCATTTAATTCATACATTTGCACAAGAGTTGACGTTATGACCCGGTGCCTAGCTTCCAAGAGCTCTTAGAAATAGTTTCCAAACAAGCAATTCTGACTCACCATCACCTTTAGCTTAGTTTGGTCATGTTTGTGCATCAAACATCACCTTGATACCCACTGAAAGGTGACTGTCATGCTCCAGAGCTAACAGCAGAGATGTGGGCGTTGACCTTTGCACCGGTGACCTTGACTGACCACTGCTGCTCTGAACACATTATGTTGGTTTGTGAGAGAAAGTTCAGAGCTGTGTGCTCACCAAACATTTCCTTTTAGTGGCAGGGATGGAAGAGTTTTGCTTATACACACAGCAACTAATTTTGACTGTTGACTAGTGTAAGGCTTTTTTATTATTATTATTATTATTATTTTTTTTTTGGAAATGCTGACATTTGTGACTTACAATTCATATTATTAACAGGAAAAAGCAAAAATAATTATAGATATAACCCCCTAAGAGATATAACCCCATGGTGCAATACAAAAAAAAATGTATTACAGAAATAAATTAAAATGCATTTGTTTTAAAATAAAAATATATAATTTTATAATTGAGATGTCTGCATATTCCTACGTCATGGAATATGGGCACTAGGGTGAGAAAATAATACTTTTCACACTATACAGACTCTGTGCATTGCATAGTTTTGTATATTTTTTTTAATAAAAAATATCTGCTCTGTTCTTTACTGTATTCACTTTTCTATTTATTCACACATTTCTTGATTACATTTATTATATTCCGTTATATTTATTCTATTCTATTTTTTAGTATGTAGTGTACTAAAAATGACTACATTAAGGACAATAACCTGAGGCACGTCTTGAAATAAAACATCTGAATAATTGAACTCTGGGCCATTAAATTATTATTATTTTTTTTTTTTAAATTTCAGCTTCACGTTATAGCCGCATTACCACCTTGAGTGTGCATTATTTTCCAATATATCAACGGCCCGTTGTCAACTATTTGTTTTACATCAGAACATCAGATAATATGCATGGCTCCCTTAGATTTTAACCCTTTAATGTCCAATAACCCCAGAAGCTTCATCTGCACTATACTGTCCTGAAGACACCTCCACCCCCTGCAGTTGTGTCAGGGGTCTCGTGTCAGTGATGGGCTCAACAGAGCATATAATCCAAGAGACAGACTGAACCACCTGCCTAAAGGACTCATTAACCCACAACACTTCTGAAGCACAATGACATTCTCGACCAGGGGTCAGGCTTGATGCTAATCAGGGTTCACATCCCTACCGCATGCTCTTATACCGCATGTGTGAGCAGACGCAGCCTTCCACACGGGATAACATACTGACATGGACGGCAGCGACTTAACCTGAGCTCACCTCTACCAGTCTGAGCATCAAAACATTGTACTGGGGAGAAGAAAAGGCTGCTGAAGACTTGCTATGAAAGGGTTCCTGGAGGAAAATACACTGCCACTGTCAGAACATACTGGACACCATTGCACAGTGACTTATATACTTTATTTTTGTAACCACAAGAAGACTGCTAAAAGCATCTCCATTGAGTAAAAAAACACACATTATTATTAATAATCCTTTTCCTTAATATAAAAATGTATATACCGTAACTTCTCAACAATTGTTAGTGTCGCTTAAAGTTTAATTCTCTGTTGCATTTGAAAATAGTGTACCAGGTGAGCCACTGAGCAAGTTTACTACATCAGAAAAGCCACACAAATGGGGCTGATTATGTGATACAAACATCACAATGCATTAGTTTGTAAATCATGCGCTATGGTAAAACTGTTTTGAGGTCATAAGATATTGTCCAAGGAACAAGGTGAAAAGACTTTCACAATTTGAGTGTAAAAAGGAGTAAAGTTGGGTAACACTTTATTTTGTTGGTCGCTCCCTTTTGAACATTCTGCTATAAGTAACTGCAACTACATGTCAACTAACTCTCATTAGAGTATTAGTAGACTGTCTGCTTAATATTGGCTAACTCTGACTATTATGGCGCTTTTCCAGCTCGACTCGACTCGGCTCACCTCGACTCGGCTCGCTTTTCGCTGCGTTTTCCATTGCAGACAGTACCGCCACAAATAGTACCCAGTAGTCATAGCGACGCCTTTCGTTTCTCGTTGCCCTATCAATGTCTCGCTAGATCCTCTCTTCGGCAACCAAACAAGGAACAATATGCACCGCCTCGTTTGACCACAGCGTATTCTTCTGAGTTGCCATAATAATAGTAGTTAGTTTAGTAACTATCTCTGGCCAAACTATTTAAAAATAGCGGGGTTATTCTGGATACGCAGTGAATGGTGACGATTCTCTCTGACCAATCAGCAGTCGGCATTGTTTTCATGTGACATTTTAGTATCGCCTTAGCGTGGTACAAAAAAAAGTACCCGAAAGCAGGTACAGGTACAACTTTTACACAGTGGGAAACCAAACAAATCGAGCCGAGCCGAGTCGAGTCGAGCTGGTACTGTGTAGTAAAAGTGCCATAAGTAACTTTGTATCTACATGTCAACTTATTCTATCCCTAACCTTACCAGTCTACTAATACTCTACTAACACTCTAGTGAGAGTTAGTAGAGATGTAGGTGCAACGTTACTTATAGTCAAGTGAATGTGTTAAAGGGACCAAGTAAAGTGAAACCAAAAGTTCTTGGTGTTTTACTGCCGCTTGTGTTCATTTCAACTGGAAACTGCAGTGAATTGTATGTACAGTATAAGTATGTTTTGGTGTCTTGGAGAAATGTACTGGAAACAAAGTCAGGTTGGAGCTCAAGTTGCATTATTTGCAGCATTATATGAACTAATATTAACTATTTATCCTGTTCTGGAAAAATACTCTATGCCAGCTGAACCCAAGTTTAGATATTTGCTGGCACCCCAGGAACTACTCAAAGTGTGAGTCCAGTGGAGAAGTCAGGTCAGGTCACTGTGAGACTTCGGCAAATCTCTCCTGTCTCCTTGTTTTCGTCCTCTGACCTGATTTTAGTCTGGCCCTTCCCTGGAATAACAGTAGCAACTCTAATCCTTCCTCAAGACTTTTTCCAAATCTCACCGAGCAGGAACAACCCTAGCCATCTGTGTGTCTCTCTATTGATTTGGCTTCCCTGAGAAGATTCTGGAAGGCGGGAATATCCCCCCCCCATCGCCACCAGACTGCACAGCTCAGCGGCCACCATTCATCAGATCGGCACGCGCTGTTCGGTGGCCATAATGAACATAAAGCAACGTCTGGACGTACTGTACATCTCCCAGTGGACTCATGAAAAGGTATGTCGACCTTCTCAATGTTTGTGGAAGACCTTTAACAGAAATGCACTTTTTTTTTCTTTATTGCACCAGGCAATATGACATACATCTTGGATTTATACTGACACTTAGTGGTGTGGATGTAGCTTCATGCAAAAGAAAGAGTTTTTGGTAACCAATTTCAATCTGATCTCATGAGAAAATGGAACTATTTTACAAGGTGGTGGTTTGTGTGAACAAGTGTTTTTTTTTTAGAGAGAGAAAAAAGTAACCATGAAGGTGCACCTCTAAACATAACTGTCAATGTGGTGTGAGATGATTATACGAAAATGTATAAATGAGACTGAATTCATATGAATTAGCCACCAACTTAAAATACTTACAAACTTCCATAAGTGTGTGTTGCCACTTTTAAAAAAATACATTATTTGCATTATTTATAGTATTCGGCTGGTCGTGTGATCTCAAAATGGTAACTCCCATGAGATGGTCCAATATGTGTAAAATAAAATGGGTTTTATTAAGCTACTGATATGGCTGCATCTCATGTTATGCCAGGTACAACCTGCATGATTTTAGCCCAGATTTTTACTTGCCGACAGTTTTGTGGAAATTGCTGACAAATCAGAGGCAAATCGTTGCTCGTTCATTTGAGTGAAAATCGTGTAGTGTATTATCAATGACACAATCTGAGAGAAGCACAGATGAGTCGCCGATGCCCGTGAAATATTTAGCAGGCTAAATAGTGGAGTGTGAAATGCGTTTCGACTGGAAATGTACATTGACGACAGCCTACAGCCAATGAGAGGGCAAGAGAAAGTTCAGCGGGAGGAGTCATAGACCTGCAACAAAACATCAGCAAGCAATGCTTCTGCAAGCAACCATTCTCTCCTTTGTCACTGAAAATCAATGCACAGACAACTTGGATCGCAAGGCTATCATTTTAACAGACTCTTGACTCAAGTGTGATCTTACATTATTTCCTGTATCACTTCTTGCGTGTGTTTGATTCAGAGATGTATAGTAACGAAGTAGAACTACTTAGGTACTGTACTCTACTAGAGTATTGTTTTTTTCTATTCTTCTACTTTTACTTCAGTAGATATTTTCGATGAATTTAATACTTCGATATTTTTTTAATGTTCTGCTAGTTACTCGTTACAATTATAAAATTTTTACGAATCATTCCTTGCAAGTTGGCTTTCATGCTGCCTAAATCACACGCCAGTTTTATAGGGTAATGGTATTGATTGACACACACATTGACAACTAATGCAGGGGTTGTCCTGCAATGACATTTTTTTGGCGGCCGCCAAAGCAAATTTGTATCCCGCCAAAACGCCTTATTTGATTGCTAGTTCAAACTTTTGACTGCTTTCTTTAATAATTACATGACACAATACTTGTACTTTTACTACTTAAGTAGTGAATTTTAAAATAAACTACTTGCAATACTTAAGTACAAAAAATGTTGAATACTTTAGTACTTCTACTTAAGTGTGGCGCTTAAAGAGCACTTCAACTTCTACTCAAGTCACTTTTTTGATGGAGCACTTGTACTTTTACTCAAGTCCGGGTTTCTAGTACTTTATACATCTCTGGTTTGATTGTGAAACAAATACAAGACAAAGCTGTCTCCGATACCTCCTGTTATGTAATGTGTGACCCCCCTGTGTAATGTTCCCCCTGTGTAACAGCAACATAATGGGTATCCCAGACATTCGTGTGAGTGAAAAAAATCGATTTGACGACTTTGAAAATCGTGTAGTTAGTACCTGGCTTTAGTGTAGCCTACATGATTTTAAACACATTTTTAAAAAAGTATTCTCCATTTCTGTAGGGACGAGCGAAGGTTATGGCGGTAAAATGTCTTTTTTTAGTCTGTTTATGGTCATGTTTACACCTTTGCAGAGACAAGCGAGGCACGCGACTGGCTGAGGCATCCCTGACTGCTCGGACAGTTCGACCTTCTGCAGCGGAGGGGGGCCGAGGGGGGAGTCCCCGTTCCCTGCCCTGCCCTACAGAGAGGACCATCTGTGCTAGGGAACCTCACGCCGAGGACCTGGCCATGTATGCCATTGCCCTGTGACTCAAACACACACACACACACATATAATTCAGCTATCATCCTTTTCACAAGGTGATACTGCCAAACCTCACACGACTCAGTATTTAACCATGCTGAAATGATCACAGGAAAACGATACATTCTTTTTTGATGTGCAGGTCACCGCTCTTACCTACAAAATTAACATCGCTTTTATTTCTGATGTACAAAAGCAGGTCTGTCATGGCTGGGACGTCAAACATCACCTGAGGGGAATCGTTCTGAACTCACGCATGTGTTGCGTGCTGTGAAATGCGATAACGGAATAAGTGGCAGCACTTTGTTCGGGTCTCATTCGGGGAGCCGCTGAGTTTGTGTGTGTTGTACTTAAACCTCCAAAACATCTGTGTGAGGGGCACACACAGGATGAGAAAAGCCAGGAATATTCACAGAATATGTGAGGTGGAAAAGCATTTTCAGGTCAGTAAAATCGGGAAATACAAATAGAAAGCCGCAGCGCTGTATGTAAAGCCATGCACATCGAATTCGAGCTAATATGATTTTGTGTTCTGTGTCTATTCAAGTCAGCCTTGATTTGGTTTCCAACACTAATCGCATCACCCAAGAGATTTGCATGGGCTTTTTTTTTTTTCATCTGTTTTTTTTTTTTTTCTCTCTCTCTCCTCTCCTGCCTTATTGAAACTCTCATCAGCCATTGTCACATAAATCCCCCCGATAAATTAAAAATGATTGATTCAGCGGAGGAAACAGCACCATAGGGGTTGGGGGGAGGAATCTATTGGCAACGGAGGACAAAAAGGGAAACATAATTGAGTCCACATTCATTTGAGTGCGAGAGTCAGGCCCTGTAATCACCTCTGGAGTGAGAATACCACAATCAGTCCGCCCCTTGCTTTAACCTGCCTCACTTTTTAGAGAGCTTTGTCAATTAGAATCAGCTTGATGTGAAAACCATGCGTTGTATTGAACTTCAGCATGAAAGGGATTAAATTGACTAAGTGTGATCAAATTAGTAACTTTTTGTGCTAATGGTCCATTCTCTGACTGCACTGCTTTTCAATCCCTGAGGAAAATAATCATGTATTACATTCCAAAAAATGATTTTGAATTGCTCCCAAGAGGATTTTGTACATTTCTGCACAATGATGCATAGATTTGAAGATATACATTTTTAAGATAATTAGTAACATTTTTTATTTTTATTATGATGGTCGCTCCCTTCTGAACATTCTTAACTTTGCAACTACATGTCAACTAACTCTCATTAGAGTATTAGTAGACTTAATATCTGCCAACTCTTTATTGTGATGCTCCTCAACAGACAATCTACTGACTATAAGTAACTTTGCAAGTACGTCGTCAACTTATTCTATCCCTAACCCTACCAGTCAACTAATACTCTACTGACACATTAATGAGAGCTAGTAGACATGTAGGTGCAACGTTACTTATAGTCAACAGCATGTGTTAAAGTGACCATCAATATAGACCATTTTACAAGATGTAAACAACACTGGTCCAGAAGCACTTCTTGTTTCAGTTTTTTAACACTACATAAAAGCTGGGATGAAATACAACCAACAGAACATATAAAACTGAATCAAAAAGTTAAACAAATTTATTTAAGATGTTTTCTTTACATGTGAAATAAAGAAAACAGCTACAAACTGAAACAGGAAGTGTTTTTGGACCAGTGTTGTTTACATTTAGCAAAATTGTCTATAAAGGGTATGCACGTGACGTCACTGTCGGCCGGAGTGCCTGCAGTTACTCACAGTGAGTGGCAAAAAGACTGTGCGGCTGTATTTGTTTTTAGCGTGAATGCCGCGAAAAACAAACACAACACATATAAAGTGTGAAAGAGCTTTGCGATTGACTATACAACTAGATTTGACAAAAAAATCGGAGGTATATTTTTACAGACTGCTATAGAAAGAGGAGCAAATGGATCGCTGCAATTCACAAAAACAACTGAACTCCAGTCAGCGAAAGGTGGATTTGCAGTTATCATTTAGGTGTGGAACCATACCCATATATTTTGTATTGTTATATATATATTTACAACTCATCAATTAAATATGTATTATTGCATATTCTGCATTATTGGATGTTTTTTAATAAACACTGACCAAAAAAAATCTATAAAGTTTTAGGGCTGGACGATATGATGATATATAGGCTATATAACCCTGATATAAGTGATCACCCGCATTTAGACCCACCTATATTGTATTTATATAAAGCGTTCACAGGCAAATTTGCTTCATGTTTTGGTCTGTATTGCTTTTATTTCCCCGGTGTCGAAATCAGGCAAACATAAAAGTCAGGCAACACGATTCCTGGCTGCATGTCAATATCCATGGATCGCTGGATCTTTAGTAAGTTGTAAGGAACACTATATTGAGTCCAACATTTAGTTTAAATTGATAAAAATTTTTCATTTTAGTCGCATTTTCGCAGTTCCCCCTATTAAATCCAGTCACAAAGCAGATCTTTTGCCACCCAGTCAGGCTGGGGGGGGGGGGGGGGTTGTCACGCGGGAAAATGACGTCAATGCATTCCCTCTATAGAGTGAAACCAGATATTTTACTCACTTTCCTGCCAGAGATGTGTGTTTAGTAACTACAAACTACATACTTTTTTAGCAAGTAATGCAATATTGTAACACATCACTTTTAAAAGTTACTTTCCTAAACACTTGTCATGAAGTCAAAAGGCACCACACAGAAAGAATTTATTCAGTCGCATTACATGGAACTCTAGCATAATAAAACTAATTATAGAAATGTGTTTCTCTGTCCACACACACACAGGATTAATACCAAATTAGCCTATATTTAAAGTCCTGTTTTGATCATTAATGCATTGCAGTTGCACAGTAATTTAAATTTACAACAGCCCTTCCACAACAATTTCCTCAAATGCATGCAAATAAAGCAGAGAAAGTGTGAATGAGAGAAAGAAAGAGAGTTCAGGTATGGTGAACAATGTCAACCTCAGACGCACACCGTTGTGCGTCTACAAATAAGCCTTGGTCCCAGTCACACTCAAGAGTGTATTATCATTGTTATTAACATATTTCGCACAAAGCGGATCTTATTTCTGCCCAGGTTTCCCTGCACACACCACGCACACATACACACTGCTCCAATTAGGAGGGAGTGTTGTGTAGCGTCAGTGTCGAGGGATTCAGCTTTCTTCTGCGCTGTCAGGTCCCATCAGAAAGGCGGCTCATTAGTGTCAGGTTCAGCACTGCCACTGACTTTCCCTTCTCTCTTGCTCTCTGTCACTCTCGCTCTCTCTCTCTCTCTTCCTTTTTCATTTTCGTACAAACATTTCAAATGAGTCTCCTGTACTCTTTCATATCTATATCATCAGAGCACGGTCTTGCATTTCAGCCACCCATAAACGATCTCTTGTCCATCGGCCCAACAGGATTGGAAGAGGTGAAACGCATCCAAATCAAGCCAAAGAGTGTGAACAAGGCTTCAATATGATCACATGATGTCTCTTAAAAATGGCTTAACAAAACCTGACAAAGCTCTCACAAAACCGGTCAAGAACTTGTCCCAGTCATATTTCACATAAAAATTCAAAATATGTCTGGAATTCTTGATTCTGATTGGTCAATCACAGCAATATGCAGTAAAGCGGAGCTTTATAATGACGATATCCAACCATCCATCTATCTATTTGTCAAGTAGCAACATAGAAAGCAGGATAACATGCGGATGTTCATTATCAAAAAATAAATAAATATATTACTACATGTATGTGTGTCGGGATCCTGATCACACTTTTACAGCTTATGTTGCAATAATAATAAAAATGAAAATATTACATATTTTGCTTAAGGAATATCAGTATCATCTACTTTTAGGACCATTAAGATTATTGCTATTGTGATATTACTTCTCATTAGCATAAATTAAATTATATAAAATGCAAAGTGAAGTGCAAAAAAAAAAAAGGTTCTATTAGCGCTACGTATTTGGAACCCCCTAAAAGAACCCTTTTTAACCCCCTGGGGACCAATGTGTATTTGGGGTCCTTGGAATGTTTTGACATGCACTGACATCCGTGCTTTTTTCAGTTATTTATAAACATGTTAATGGAAAAGGTGTAAATTCACTCTATATAGCACAAACAGGGCTACCATAATATGTGAGAAACATGTATGTACATATTTGTATTTTTAAGGGTTCAACAATAAAAACCCTTTAGGGCTCTTTGTAACCAGGAAAAAGGTTTTTTATGGAACCCTTTGGGTTCATTCATGTCCTTTCCGGATTAAATATTTCATATTATTGACAAACATCAAGACCCTAAAATGGATTTATGAATGTGAATGATCACAAAATTCAGGGGGTTAGTATATATTTATATCATTAGTGAATCAATATCACACAAAGAGTGCCATTTCAGTTTTTCTCCTCCAAAAATCTTAAAATGTGATATTGGGCCCTATTTTAACGATCTGAAACACAAGTGTCAAAGCGCATGGCGCAAGTTACTTTGTGGGCGGGTCCCGGCGTTTTCGCTATTTTCCCGGGGGGATAAATGCCTCTTGTGCCTGGCGCAAATCTAAAAGGGGTTGGTCTGAAGTAGCTTCATTATTCATAGGTGTGGTTTGGGCGTAACGTGAAATAAACCAATCAGAGCGCCATCCAACATACCCTTTAAGAGCAGGTGCGCATGTTGCATGACGGATTATAATGGCGGGTTTACCAGGCGCGCGCCAGGAGCGTTCACAGCCGATGAGACCGACGTTCTTGTCAGGGCAGTGAAAGACTGAGAGGTGACGTTGTATGGGGATGGGAGAAACTCTCGCACATCAGCGTCGGTTAAACATTATATACGTATGTTTCTTGCCACTATTGGGAAAACAGGTCTGATCCTTCAGTACTACAATTAGCCTTAAAAAAGGGTAATTGGGTTTTTTCATCTTCATGTAAACCACAATGATTTCCCTCATGTGTTAATATTTTTCCTTGTTATTGTATGATTTGCAAAAATAAAAACTACTGCATCTGTGTTGATGAGAGAATCAGTGTATGCGCGTTGTGTACCCGCTACATTATGACCTACATTGTAGCATGCGCGCTTAAAATAGCATTATGAACAACACGCAACGCGCCACTGACTTTAGACCAGGTTTTTTCTGGTCAGTGGCACAACTGTTTTCTGGAACTGTAAAATAGCACCAGGGAATGTTCGCGCCGAAACACACCTCCTTTTTGCGCCGATCCACCCAGGGAGCGCAAGTTCATTCCCTAGTTTACCAAAGTGCGTCTGTGAAGGGGAAAATCCCGCTTTGCGTGCGTGCAAAATAGGAACGAGACATGCGTTTGTGTATAAAGTCATTTGCGCCGGGTGCAAGATGGGGCCCATTAAGTTACTTAATAAACAATGATTTAATTACAACTACAAAATGTTGCTAAATAATGTAATATATGAATATATGAACCCTTGTGGCAAAATGGTTCTTTCTTGTCATGGTTCTTTTTGGCATAAAAGATTGTTTGGAGTTGAGTAAAGAACCCTATGCTCCATATAGAACTCCAATGAACCCTTTTTTCTAAGAGCATTGTAAGGTATAATAATAAAACGTTTATTACATTTCTATACAATATTATTATTTTGTATTGTGTATGTGTATTTACACATGTATTTATTTATTCATTGAGAATATTAATGCATTGCGGCAATTATAAAACTGGGAAAAAATGCGTGTAAATGTCGTAAACGTAATGTGACTTTTCGAAACAAATCTTAATGGCCTTTTAAAATAAACCGCTTCTTTATGCAAGATATACTCTTTCTTTTCTTTTGTGAGACTTATATTTTCATAACTAACGTTACAGAGCCTTACAGATGGGCGAACCGTGGGTTTAAAACAGAAAGCGCTGGCATTAGGCATCACGGAGTATTTTTACTCTCGTCAGCAGGAGAGGTGGCAGAGGCAGACTGGCAGTGAGAGTAGAAGGAAAACAGCACTAATGGTCTCAATGTGTCAACAGGTTTTCGCCAAGGACTCCATCTGCAGCCACACACACACACACACACACACACACACAGGCGCATGGTTGAGTGTGTAACTCCACACACATAGCTCTACCCAAGGTGGAATTTACACTCCACACACACTAGATAATTAATCCTAATCTGTTTATTTTGGGGGATCTCTGTTATGCCTACAGTGCTTTAAATGAGTCTGTTGTTGCTGTATACACATCCCTGCACGCTTGTCAATGTTGTGTATAGTGTAAACCAGGTCGGAGCCGTACTCAGAACTTCAAATTTCGCAAGAGAAAAAGAAACGCTCCTGCGGAGAGCAGTTTAAAAGGTGGCAATATGAGAGATTATTGTGGTAATACACTTAAAGCAAAGCTACTTATCTTAATACCGCCGCCATCTGAAGCCGCACCAAAAATATCATTTCAATCGCATGCCAAAAATAAGTGGCGGACTTGAAAATGTAGCACAACTGAACACAGAAAACTTATCTGAGCAAGGCAAAGATAAAAAATAATAATAAAAAAAACTTTTGTTTATCTCATGTCTCATCTTCCCCATCGCCTATCCCCCATAATCCCCTCTCTCTCTCTCTTCTCTCGTTCTCTCTTCAGGCAGCCCAACCCCATTCCTATTAAACCCTTTAATTAAGAAAACAAGCTTTGAATTCAAGTGTGCAACCCCATCTCCGGATGCCATGTTGGAGAACAACACTCCCCTTTCCAGCACCATCTCTTTCCCATTCCATACGCTTTCTTTCTCTCATGCCCTGAGCCCCCTTCACTCTCTTTCATTCTCTTGCTCAGTCTGCACACTTCCACTATCAAAGACATGATAATTAGTCACAGAGGTTCATCTGGAATCTATTATACTCCTTTACTTTAATTAATTGTGCATTATAATTATAGAGGCGCTGGGTATCATGCACTCGTGCGCCCGCATGCATGCTTGCAACTTTGAAGCGTACTCTGGAAATGCCACATAGATAAAAGCCGGCAAGTGTCAAAAAAAGCAAGCAAACTTTTTCTTCCCTCCTCTCTCTCCTCCACTTTCCCTCTCCTCTTTCCCTTCTCTGCGGCGTGCGTCTTTTCATGCCATTTGTAGCGACCTAATGAGGACATTTCTGTCAAAAAAATCAATCAAAGGCTCGGCTGGGAGCGTGTTATAAGTCACAGGTATCTGAGGTGCCTCTTTTCCGGGGCGGATGAATAATAATAAAAATAAAATAAAATAAATAAATAAATAAGGAGTGTGTTTAATTCTGTGACACGAGGGGCTGCTGGCGAGGAGGGGGGGGGGGGGGGAGTTGAAAGAGGACATGCTGGGGAACAGAAGCTGGTTGGATCCCCTAATCTCTGAGATGGCATAAAGCGAACATGCCAAACACCTTCAAAATTGTAAAGAGAAAAGTGTGACTCATTTTTTTTTTCCTTCTTCTTCCTGCCGTTTCTTTTTTAGCTCCATTAAAAGGCTTTAAGACAAAGTGTTTGTGCGCGTAATAAACATTCGGAGGAGACGCACGACAGGCAGACCTCCAGCGTTCCCAGAATGCCTCGCTTTCCTTGCACATTTTAACTTATCTCCAGCAAACAAAGATGGATGTGTCTCGGCGCTTATTAAACCGTGCTTTTTAAGCTCTCGCATGCCTTGTTTTGAAAAGCAAATCTCTTTAAGCTGCAGATTGACAGAGCAAACGCGCGAGAAAATACATGTAAGGGAGAAGAAACATTCTCATTTAACTTCAGCATCGTGCGCGTGATTACTTGTTTTAATGCGGATGCTTTGAGTGTGGGGCTCAGCACTGTATTCTCTCAAAGGGGTGCTGATCTCTTAATTATTTAGCAGGCTTGTCCCTCTCTGATCAAACAATGGCGTGACAGAATGTTTCCACACAAGCTGAAAGTGGCTTATGATCTCGCTCGTTCCGAACCGGAGTGAAAAGGGATGAAATCCAGCCCTGACAGGTGGCCGATTGTTAGCGTACACTCAGAAGGTGGGAAACAGTTTGGCTCCGGCACATCCGCATTATGAAAATGATGCGGAGGAAATTGAAAAGACACTTCACAATGAGAAAGTCCCCGAGGACACCGCTAACATAGTATCAACATAATGTTGATGTTTAATTTATTAAATTAAGGCAATGAAATGGCGGATATTGCATGAAGTATGCACGGGCAACACAGTGCAATCTCGGTTTCCAAATTATGAATGCTTAATTATTTATCATAAAGGGCAATTGAGAATATTGAGGTCTGAATGTGCTGCGCTGAATAGTTCGAGTAAATTATTCTATAATTGCACTAAATTATAGTTTAGTACATAAGGGCTTATGAAAAAAATGTTCAATTAGTCGTATCATGCTGTGAAGCAGCAATCTGGAAAAAAAAGGGGCATTTGCTGTGAAAAACAAGTGCCGTATATTTTCTTTTTGCACAACTACTAAACCACTATTTTCCAGCTAATTAGTTTGAAACGTATGGGTAAAATTATCTTAAATATTCTCAAAGGATTTATTCATTTTAAACGAAATAAATCCAAATAATATTATTTATTTTGATCTTTGCCCATGTACAAGTTGACATGTGGTTGCAAAGATATTTCCTTGCTGGTGAAAAGGTGTGAAATTTTGGGTTTTTTTGCTAAGTGATTGTCATAGTTGCATATTTAACGGACGCTCTGTCGCTTAGTTATTTGCATCCTGCCGACGTTTAAACTGCCTTGTCAATCATCTAGTCACTTAAATCCTCCACATTCACTTTAATTTAATTTGCTAGCGTTTATGAGAGAAATGTAGCGTTTTGATCTGTCAGTCGTGGGTCTTTCATGCAGAGTTTGCATAATGATGCATTTAATGACTAAACATATCTTTATAAAAATTCACAATGCTGTTGGCATTAATAAGTATTGTTTGTCAGGTAAGATACGGATAATTAATCACGCACGTCCGCCTCGCACGTCCACCATGTTTGTAGTTTAACACTTTTCATTTGTGTTTGTAGTTCTAATCGAATCCTCATACAACACGCAATGGGTTGTGTGTAATATTAGCCGTTGGAGTGCACACGGATCTGCACTTCGGATTCCAACCGGAATACCATCCCGATACCTTTGGAAAACTCACACATACTTCGATTTGGTACACATTCATTCTAATTTTAATACTATTTAGTATGGAGAGTATGCGAATTGGGACGTAGCATATGACATCTAGCCTGGTTAAAACCAGACCATTCTCAGTTATGGTCTGGCAAAGCGTCATAAACAAATAATTTCCAGAGGGGCGTAGACCTAAAACCAATCAGAGCGATGAAGGAGATTTTGTTTTTGACAAAAAGGAAACGTTCAAATCGCTTAAAACAGACGCGATAACCAATTCGAACGAGCGATGTCCGACGGCGGGATCCATCTTTGTAATGTAGGCTACAAAATCTGCTGACGTACACATGTGACGTAACGACATCGTTCCCTGTCCGCTCTAGTCAGTGGAAAAACAAACAGGTTCCGAACGGGTTCGCAAGTTGAACCAACTCCGAACCAACTTTGAACCAGCACCAGTTCCGAACCAGTTCTTTTTTGGTGGAAAAGGGGTAAATATAGCACACTGTAAACATAATCAAAGCTTTAAAAAAGCATGAAGAATGGGACCTTTAAAACATTGTTGCAAAAGCCTTTGTTTTTCTCCATCTGTGTTCCCTCATTATGGTGAGAGGCTGATGTTTGCTTAAACATATCTCCACAGCAGCACTCTCGAACCCTCTGGGTCAATTACCTAATCTTAATAACCGTAATTGCTGAGCTTGGAAAGTAGCTGAGCTATTAATTCTAGTGTGGACCACTGGAGAATCGAGGGCCGCTGCCAGACACGACATATTCAAACACACACACACACATAAACGCACTGATGTCAAAGCCGACGGTTAACAAACGCATATCAGAGAGCGAGTTTAACTACAAGACAGACCACACACCACATTGTCATATATATATATATATATATATGTTCGTTATTCATCAGCCCCTGCCAGCGACGGGGGCTTCTTGGATAATTAGCAAGACATCGCACCCCCTTCGGCCTTCTTTACTCTGTTAACAGGTCGAGCACAGAGGAATCCCCAGCACACAGGAGAGAATCAATCGATCCCTGTGCGAGAAGATTGATCCAGGAACCATCCCACTGCCTTTAATGAAGCTGTCTGCCAGGGAATACAGCTCTCACACCATTACCCAGCAGCCCTTTCACCACAGGAGGCCCATATCAGACTGCAGCTACTATGCGGATTACAATGTGAGCGAGGAAGGGGGGCGAACTGCCACATCACATATCAACACACTCACACAATCATCTCTACACGACCAGGAGGGGTCGAATCCGAGCGCAGACATCGGATGGTGACCCGAAATCAATAGTGTTGAACCAAAAATAGGCAGGAGGGAAATGTCAGCTGTCATTCTGATACTTAAGACCAATTTCTCGGTGTAGTGCTGAAAAACGATCCGCGCAGAGAGACTATTCGTCAAACCTGTGTGAAAACTTGACTTGCGATCCATCACAGAGAAAGATAAAAGACTTGTGTGATTATGTACTGCAAGACAAAATGAAGAATTACAAGTTCTCGGAACTCCTCGCCAAGTAGCTGCCATAACTGTCTTTTCATTGACAGAATCACACACCTGTTTTTGTTTTTTTTGTTTTTTAGCTACAGTAATTTCACTAGATCCAAAACATAGAGAAATGGGCAGAATTCAAGTACTGTCATTAAGTCTCGTAATCAAAATAACTTCCCCTCTCTCTTGCAGCGACATCTCTTCTCTTCTCTGATGATGTGTTACTGGCGTGAGGGCGGGGCAACCTGTCACTCACATGAGGTCCACCAATAGCAAACCACAACCATCCAATCAATTCCCCATAGACAAAATCAAGAAAGACATCCATATTTGCTTGTTCGAGAAGCTGTTTCACTCAGCTATGAGTCTCAATAGGGAACAAAAAGACTATTGCAACTTCTTTAAAGGGATAGTTCACTTTGAAATTAATTAAAAAACACTTTAAAATTAATGTTTTATCTTACCTCAAGGGCATCCAAGATGTAGGTGTCTTTGTTTCCACAGTATTTTAAATTTTGACATTTTTCAGTCAAACCGTTGTTTATCAGTCATACACTGGAGGCAAAGGGGGGTCCACCAAAAAGCATGCACAGAGAAGTCAAAATTAAACATGATTTAATGACTCATAAATGTAAGTACACATTGATGGCCTAAGACCCGAAACGAGCGTTTTTTGTGAGAAAACGAA
This sequence comes from Pimephales promelas, assembly GCF_988280905.1. Lineage (NCBI taxonomy): Eukaryota > Metazoa > Chordata > Actinopteri > Cypriniformes > Leuciscidae > Pimephales > Pimephales promelas. The sequence goes on from NC_142777.1 coordinate 14,701,772, forward strand.
CAGTATTTATATCGTTTTTACCTTGTGTAATCCAAGTGATCTGGATCAGTCGTGCAATGTCCAACTGAACCGAACTGAATCAGTTCAATGTTACGCCGGAAGTGATCGCTTGCGTGTGACATCACTCAATATTTACACGGAGATTTCAGAAGTTTTACCTTTTACTAAACATATTTAGATATACCGAAATTGTCTTCCATTGCGGTTTCCCGTATATCTAAATATGTTTAGTTAAAAAGGTAAAACTTACGAAATCTCTGCATAAACAAAGAGTGACGTAGGCGCGCAAGCGATCACTTCCAGCGCATGCGCAGACCGAAGCGCCCGTGCAGTCAGATCATTTTGTCATGGCTATGATTACAAGAGGTAAAAACGATATAAATACTGTTCGTTTTCTCACACAAACCGCTCGTTTCGTGAAAAAACTCGATATGAATCCGAAATACTTTGTGACAAAGTCCGAAATTAATAATGAACAGAAAATAACTCAATATGTAGGACTCGTCACTTGCCATTGGAAGCTTCTTGTAGCAGCCTACTTCCTGCTGGATCCTGCAGCATTTCTGGCAACCTCGAGTCAAGGGGAAAGGGGTGGGGATACACCCTAATTTGAAAGTGATTGCAGTACCAGTTTTGGCCACAATCTTGCATACAGCTCCTTTAAAAAAAAATGCATATTTACACCTGGTTTTATATTCACATTTACTTTTTTTGTCCACTTTCAACCACTTCTGCGAGGGAAGGGTCAATGTAAGTGTATGGGCTTTTTCCATGTACTTAGATATTTCGATCTCATGGACAAAATAACCTCGCACAATTTACATATTAACACGACCAGAGACGACAGGAAAACATACAGAGCAGCAGCTTTCGTTTGTACTTTGACAGTCATAAGACGTGGGTGTTAGAAATCAGGAATGATGAGAGAACAGAGTGCCGAAGTTACGACATCACTCTGTAGGCCAAAACTCTTTATTAAACACAGATCTTATTTTTTGCTTTTTTCCAAAAGTCTATGGGGAAAATGCATAGCTTTTCGACCGAGGGAACCCATGCGCCGCTAGCTTCCGAGTTGTCCTACAAAGTGACGTCATCACTTCGGCAATCTATTGTGCTGGGTATTTTTTTCGTCTTCAAACCAAACTTGGTTCTTCAGATGATAAAGTTTAAATCCCGTCTGGCTAGCACACTTCCCATAATGTTTGCGCATTAGGTCAATAGGCGGCAAGTAGGTGTCTTGTAGCTGTTTGAACGCATTCGACCACTTGAGCGTTTACACTACGAAAGCAATCTGGTCTAAGGAGTTTTTGACAACCTATGGAAGTGGTCAAAATCAAAATGTTTTAGACCACATTCACACCTGTATTTAGCTTCACCCACTTGTGAACCGACTGACCAAAACACATCTTAATACAAGGTGTAAACAGGGCCTTAGAGTTCAAAGTTGCTCTTGATGTATGGTACACTTCAAACACAACCTAGATAAGTATCTCTGTATCATTGCACTATGTAACCCCCAGTCTCTCTGTGAGCCCATTTATTAGACATGTCAGTATATAATGGTGCTCTTTAGTTCTTAAGTATATAGAGTCTGTTCACAGGCTGGGGCATTTGTCATCTTAATGACAGTAATTTCCTCTTCTGTTATCTTGCCTTTTCTAGCCTCTAGTGATCCCGACACTCGATACTGACTTTGGGCCAACTCCGCTAGTGGACATCTGTCACTCTGACCTGCGTCACAACACATCTTGTCTCTTTGGAAACTCCTGTCTGGCATGGGGTGACACAGGCACATCAGCGATAATGCCGGCATCTCGTTCTTGGCAAGATTCGCAAATTTACAGACACATTGACCTATTCCTTTAGCTTTAGCATCAATGTCAGTTTATGCCCGCGTCGCACGCCAATGACACGTTGCTGTCAAGAGTCGTATTGAGATGACATTGAAACGACGGCCATCCGTACACGTCCAGCTGTGGCCTCCGGATATGACGTTTTAACCCTTGGAGCGGGAAAACTCCCAAAATGGCTGGAGGCGGGAAGCACTGGCATGTGTGTGTGTGAGAGAGAGAGAGAGAGAGAGAGAGAGAGAGAGCGGGCGGGCGGCTCAAGCTCAGGCTGCAGTGGTTGCCATAGAGACAGATGAGGAGCGAAAGTGAAGCTAAGGCACTAAAATAAGAAATGGCCACAGGTAATCAGCGGCGAGCTGTCGCAATAATGTTGACATCTTGCTTGTAACTGGTGACTGAGGCAAGAGCTGAAAAGTCGGTGTCTTATTTTGTAATGACAGGGATAGGTATAGAATCACAAAATGGGATAAAATTAAAGTTTGTGCGAGTTCAGGCTTGGGAAGTTTGTTGAAATGAGCTGGTTTCAAACTATTACAAACTATCAATGCATTAAAGAGAAAGTCCACCTAAAAATGTAAATTCTGTCATCATTTACTCACCCACACATGTCATTCCAAAACTGAGGGAAAAAATTGAATCCCCATGAGAAATACAATTCATAAATCACGCTAAATGATTGCATAATATGTTTAAAAGTTTATTTCAATTTTTGGTTACACTTTTTTTAGGTGACGTAGTTACATTGTACCTACTCAAATAAGTACTGAGCAATATTAATTAACTACATGTACTTACTATAGAGTTACGGTTAAAGGGTTAGTTCATCCAAAAATGAAAATTCTGTCAGTATTTACTCACCCTCATGTTGTTCCAACCCCGTAAGATCTTCGTTCATCTTGGGAACACAAATTAAGATATTTTTGATGAAATCGGAGAGCTGGATCACTCCTGCATACTAGTCCATAGGCTTCTTGAGGAAAGACAACTTGAAGACTCGAGGCGGAGAGAGAAGTAAATGAATAGTTGAAGTTAAGTCATTATTTTTGTTGTTTTTGCGCACAAAATGTTTTCTTGTCGTTTGATAAAGTTAAGATTGAGCCCCTGTAGTCACTTTGGACTATTTTAACAATGCCTTTAATAACTTTTCGAGGCCGGCAAGTTTCAATTCCTCAAGAAGCCTATGGACTAGTATGGAGTGATCCAGCTCTCAGATTTCATCAAAATATTTTAATTTGTGTTCCCGAAGATGAACGAAGGTCTTACAGGGTTGGAACAACATGAGGGTGAGTAAACACTGACAGAATTTTCATTTTTGGGTGAACTAACCCTTTGAGGGTTAGTTACTAGTGATTATGTATAATGTACTGTTATGACTATAGTAAGTACATGTAGTAATGTGTAACTAATCAGCCAATCACATGGCAGCAACTCAAGTCATGGTCAAGACGATCTGCTGAAGTTCAAACCAAGCATCAGAATTGTAAAGAAAGGGGATTTAAGAGTCCTTGAATGTGGCATGGTTTTTGGTGTCAGACGGGCTGGTGTGAGTATTCAGAAACTGCTGATCTACTGGGATTTTCATGCACAACTATCTCCAGGGTTTACAGAGAATGTTTTTTTTATTTATATTTTTTTATATATAAAAAAGGAAATATCCAGTGAGCGGCAGTTCTGTGGGTTAAAATGTCATTTTGATGCCAGAGGTCAGAGGAGAATGGCCAAACTGGTTCAAGTTGATAGAAAGACAACATTAACTCAAAAAACCACTGGTTATCTATTAGAACCGAGGTCTGCAGAAGAGCATGAGACGTCAAAGCTTGAAGCAGATGGGCTACAGCAGAAGAAGACACACCGGGTGACTCTCGCCAGCTAAGAAAAGAAAACTGAGGCTACTATTTTGTGCTCACCAAAATTGGACAATAGCCAATTTGAAAAACGTTGCCTGTTTTGATGAGTCTCTGTGACATTCAGATGGGGTCAGAATTTGGCATAAACAACATGAAAGCATTGATCAGAGATTCAGGCTGCTGGTGGTGTAATGGTGTGAGGGATATTTTCTTGCCACCCTTTGGGCCTGTTAAGCATAATTTAAACGCCAAAGCCCACCTGAGTATTGTTGCTGATGTCCATGCCTTTATGAGTAGTGTATGATCTTCTGATGGATTCTTCCAGCAGGATAATGCATCATGTCACAAAGGCCAAATCAACTCAAATTGGTTTCTTGAACATGACAGTGAGCTCACTAAACTCAAATGGCCTCCACAGTCAACAGAATCCAATAGAGCACCCTTGGGATGTGCCCGAACGGGAGATTCCCATCATACATATGCAGCCGACAAAATCTGCAGCACCAATCTGTGGCACCAACACAGTACTAGCAAGGTGTACTTAAAGGAGTAGTTCACTTTAAAAAAACTTTTCCTGATAATTTATTCACCCCCATGTCATCCAAGATGTCCATGTCTTTCTTTCTTCAGTTGAAAATATTTTTTTCATATAATAGACTTCATTGGAAACCAAACAGTTCAAAGTTCAAATGAGAGTTTCAGTGCAGCTTCAAAGGGCTTTAAACGACACCAGACGATGAATAAGGGTCTTATCGAGCAAAACGATCGGTCATTTAAAAAATAAATAAAAAAGTTTACGTTTTATAAGCTCAAATGCTCGCCTTGCTTTGTTCTGTGATGAGCGTTCGTGACTCTCCTGTTCGAACTCATTTGAATCAAAATGAACGAATCTTTTTTCGAGTCATGATTCGAAGGGTCCTAGATAAGACCCTTATTCATCGTCTGGTGTCGTTTAAAGCCCTTTGAAGCTGCACTGAAACTCTCATTTGGACCTTGAACCGTTTGGTTCCCATTGAAGTCCATTATATGGAGAAAATCTTAGAAAGTTTTCATCAAAAACCTTAATTTCTTTTCGACTGAAGAAAGAAAGACGTGGACATCTTGTATGACATGGGGGTGAGTAAATTATCAGCAAAAGTTTTTTTTTTTTTTTTAAACTGAACTACTCCTTTAATAGTGGCCGGTGAATGTAAATACAATATATATGCACACACACACACACACACCTACAGGTAACATGGATGACATGATTTCACATAATAATTGACAAATAATATTTTCTGCCTGTTGCATGTTAAACATACAGTATATATGGTGTAAATGCATGCACAAAATAGATTTTTATACCATGCAACTACATTACTCTTTGAAGTATCTGAAGTATAAGCCAAGGTATGAAAATGGTAATCACACAGTCCAATGACTTTACCATAACTGCATCATGGTACCACCCGTAGTGCTTTTTGTAAGAGGAGAAAAAGTGGTTGCTATGGCAAATAAAATTTTCATCATGACCAGCAAAGCTGAAAACAGAGGGATGAAATGAAGGTAAGGAGAGAGAGAAAGAGAGATGGACATGAGGGAGATGTATAATATTGAGCGATGCAATCAGGGGCACAATAAAAAACGCTCTCAGGAGAGAGCGCTGCAGTCAGCAGCTCTTATGAGCCACTCAAGACACCTCAGTTGTACAGGTATTGTGTGGGCAAAACTTAGTCAATGGAGCCATGACATTTAGTCTGCTTTAATCCAAACCATTTATGACCTAAACTGCACTCACAAATAGAGCATAATAATATCAGTTTACAACGTTATCCAGGAAGAGCCGCGCCGGAGTCTCGGATTAATCCTCAAGCCTCATTTACAAAACCTAAACTTACAAAAGAATGTGATTTCGGATCACTTATTTATAGCTCCCACCTTTGAGCTGTATGCACTTCACTGCTGAGAGAGTGTTTGTGGGTGTTTGTGTAGATATTTGATCATGTCTGAATGGTAAGAAGTAGGCGGACGCCTGAGGGTTTTGCTGTCTCTCTCTTCCTCTCTCTTTATTTTCCTCCACCGCTCCTTCATCCCAGAGCAGTGGTTAAGCCCGTATTATCCCGCCTTACCCGGGCTTACATTATCATTATCATCCCTGTGTACCAACACTATTGTTACCACAGGGCAGCACTCCAACATGTTAAGAGGCAAGCTTAAAATCTCTTAAAGAGCCAGTAGATTACCACCATTCAATGTTTTCATTTTCACATTTACGCTTTCGCTGGTGAATAGCACTTGGGTAATAGCACCGTTTATTCCTGAATGTTTTTAGGTTACACTTAATTTTAAGGTAGTTACATTGTACTTTCTCAAATAGTGCGAAGTAATATTATTTAACTACATGTACTTTAGAGAGTTTACATTTAGAGGTAGGTTTACTTGTAATTATGCATAATTAACTGTTTTTAGTAAGTACATGTAACTACATCACCTTAAAATAAAGAGTTACTTGTGTTGAAAAAAAAAAACCCTCAAAACAACCCCATACTAATGGATTAAAACCCACCCAGAACACCCCATATAGAAATGTGTTCAAACTTATAAGAACAGCCACCACCGAGAAACACCATAGCAAACAACTTGTAAGGAACCACTGGAGGCAAGTTGTAGCAAGTTATAGGACACCTGTGAACAATGAACAGACGATTAACAAATGACAAGACACACACTGTAAAAATGAATATGCTTTATCTAATCAAACAAAAACATGGCAACAGATTACAAGCAATATTATTCATTAAATTTAACAAATTAGAATTTAATTAATCAAATTAATTCCTTAAAATTTAACCATTTAAAATGAGTAAAACTTACAACAGCAACAACCAAAAAATAACATGAATGTAACTGTCACCATCCCACAGGTGGGACGTTTGCCACTATATTTTTAAAACAATAATATCTTAGTAAATACCTTCAGTAATATTGGCAAACTATATATCATTTGAAAGCTTACAATCTCTAGTTTCCATATTTGGTGACTGATTTTCAAAATATATTACAGAGGAACCATAATTTATCAATATGCAACAAGAATATTTTCATACTCTTAAAGCGAGTTCAGACCTTTATCTTAAAATAGCAGTGAACATGAAAAATCATGAAAAACTGGTAGATACCTCAGTTTGTTTTCATGCCAAAAGTTCAAAATATAACATCCATTCAATTATATTTGAAAAAAAGTTCTGAAAAGTTTGAAATATCAAGAAAAAAAATAATAAATTCACCCTTTGTGACGTGGCAGCGAGATATGACTTACATGAAGGTTCTTTGTAAGCAATGTGTTTCAAAGAGGTTGACTTCAAATCAGAATCTGCCAAACTTCCCATACTACTTCTGAATAGGATTTCTACTTCATAAATTGTATGAAAATTGTGGAAATAATGGTTCATATAACTCAAAACACGAATGGAAATGCAGGCGCCCTTATATGGGCAGTAATGGAGTCTGATTGTGCCCTAGTGAAAAAGTTTGGTACTGCGCTCAAACAAAATCTCACTGAAAGCTCATTTTTTATATCAACCTAAAATTTGAAACACAACTTGTTCCGATTTTTGGCTTTGGTTTTTCTGCAGTTTTAGAGTAGCCCAGGTTTTAAAAATATATATTTTATGCAAAATATAAATAACTAATATTTTTACATTGTACATTTCCATAAACTCAAACTTTTATAACTTTTTTCTGTTTCACTTTCTTAATTTATTTCACTTCTATAAAAATCTGCCAAATGTCTTCTTTAAAACAAGACCAATCATATGTCTATATTCCAAAGCATTCTTGAATTACAACCATTTAAGTTCGAAATGTGCATTTTCATGTCTATTCAAAAAAAAAAAGGGGGGGGGGGGTGACAGTTAAGAGGTTAAGTCATCATTATGATGATCAGTGTTTGTTTTAAAATGATGTTTTTTTCCTTCGGTAATTCTGCTTGTTAACATCGCGTGTCTTCAATGTTGGCAATACAAAATAAAGAGTTCGTATCTCATCTTTGACGTCTGTCTGTTAGTGAGATATTTTTGTTATTTTTTTTGGTGTAAACTTTACTTTTAAGGAATAATTTGATTAATTATTACCCAATTCTAATTTGACAAATTTAATTAATAATATTGCTTGTAATCTGTTGCCACAATTTTATTGATTAGATAAAGCATATCAATTTTTACAGTGTATGGCAGGATCACATGACAAACAGGGAATCACATGACAGACATGGAACATGGCATGAATAAACCAAAACGTGACACAACTTTGCAAAATCCACCATCAAGCACCTATAGCAAAGTTCTGACAAACACAATTTTTCAATTCACTAGTTCTATACTGAAGCTTTACACAACAGACCTTATGACTTATGACATACAGATCATGCAGAAACTGAACGCTCAGTAAATGTAGGATTTTGCACGTTTGCCTTCCCTGAGATCGTGCCAAGGAAAGGTTTGCAGCTTTGTTCAACAATCCTCATATTAATACAGCCGGCTGCAGGTGGAGGGAAGAGAGACAAACTCTCATGCCATTTACAGCTAATATGATTTTCACCACAGAGCAGCATGCACAAAAATACAGAGGTTAAAGAGTGCGCTTACATATAAAAAAGCACACATGCACTTAACTTTGAGCTTTTTACACCCTTTCAGGCCCAAAAAAAAGAAAAAGAAATCATTACAGCTACAGTATATTTTCTGTGAATCTACAGCGTGCAACACTATTGTCAGGTCACCAAGGGCAACGGAGAAAAATACAAGTTGAGTATGAAGCTGAAAGAGAAAAAGAGGAAAATGCAACAGTAACATAACCTTAATAATAAAGGTTCTTTACTGCTGTCAATGAAGAGTCAATCAGGGGTGCGTTTCCCGAAAGCATCGTTAGCCAAATATGGTCGCAAGTTCCGTCGTTATCAGCATAGTTCAACGAGTCGTTGTTTCCCGAAACCATCGTTCCAACGAACATTCGCAAGCAGCATCGCAAAGTTGTGTGGTTTGAACGACAGCTCTCGACCTATGGTTAGAAGCATCGTTTCTATATTGCATCACATTTGGACACAATAAATCCTTATCTTGAGCAAAATAAGCAAGCTGACGTTCAGTACAACCGTTGCCTTTTATTTAGAATACAAATGGAATTTACGTATTTTAGTTTGTCAAAAGATTTGAAGTACCGTGTTTGAAGAGTGCACATGTGCGAACGTCCTCTACTATGTAAGAACGAGCCAAATATTGAGTCTGGTAATAAAGCAAAATAACTGAGAACAACTAGAAATAGTCCTCAGATGACATGTCTGTAATTTATATTTAAAAAATCTAACGTCAATTGGATCTCAAACAGTTTCGAAACCAACGTGGTTGAATGATACTTTGCGACAGTGGGTTTCGGGAAACAGTCGTGACTAGCTAGTTGATTTTTCCAACGATGCATCGTACTATGGTAGTGAAACAGTGAACTACGTCGTTGTACGGGAAACGCACCCCTGAACCACAAGTTGCAACTGACTTTACCTCAGATTTGTGACGTATTTCCAAGTGAAACGGAATATTGAATATAGGGCGGGGTTTGTTTTAGTGCACCTCCTCTCCATCCCTTGCTCATAGCAGACTGAGGGTTGGAGGAGAGTGGTTAAAGATATTCATACCAAGCCGTCAAACTGACATCATCAGAAAAGGAATTCCATTCCAGAGCGGAATCAAATTTTCCGATTTTTATTAAAGATTAAATAAAATCTTACTAAAAATCAATGGCATGCTCTGGAATGGCATTCCTTGATAAACAAATGATTTTCTGCAAATCAACTTGCACGGCTAACCGTTCGCCACAAGACCAGTATTGTGCGCTAACAAAGTAAATAAATTCTCCACCAAAAACTAGCAAAACATCTGTTTGGTTTTGATTATCATCTCTATCTCAGCCATGCTCACGTGACATTGCAGTTTTTCGTCACCATGGAAGTTTATTTGCATGGTTTTCTAATCACACACACTCGAATCACGCACACAGAAAGACTGAAGTTCTGCGCGGGACAGAAGTTCTCTTTCACATCTCATTGCTTTTAAACTGTCAAATTCGCACAATGTTACGTCAAAAACACACAAAGTTTGCATAAACAGTCAGTTATGTCTGTGAACATAAACATGTGTATTAGATCTGTGTATTAAAGTGACAGCAGTATAATATACATTACCTACTGCTGTTAATATGAAAATACATTTCTTACTTGAATGCTGATGTTAAATGCTCTGCATGGTGAGGAGATTTAGGGGGGAGGGTGCAAAGATAATAAGGCAGATTCCATGCCATTCGTGGGCGGGGCCTATTCCAATGTGACGTCACATTGGATGACATTCCTGAACACCTCATTTTGAGACACAGTTTTAGATTTATGAGGAAAATAACAAAAGGAGTGGATGGATTTTTACCACAGTAGGGTGGTTGTGAACACACACTGATGCTACGTTCACATCGGACGTGAATAGCGTGAATAGCTGGCTGTATTTATCATCAAAACAAAAATAAATGACAGCTAGATTAGATGGATGAGGGCGAGGGTGATCCTCGCTCCGATGCGGGACAACAGGTCATCAAACTGGGTGCGGGACAGGCGGAAGTACCGCTGACAGCGGTCGTCATCCAGAGCAGCTCTTGGATTGAGCAAATGGTGAAACTAGCCAAACGGTTCGCCTCCGAAGGGTCCGGTGGACACAAATATACGGCGATGATGATCCCCACGCCGCTGTTCTAGCTCTCCAGAGCAAATACAGTGCGGTGAATCTCTCGATCAGCATAAACAAAGATGGCCGTCAAGGGGTTTTGGTTTTGACGTGCGGGACGCGCATAAATTTCGCTTCAAACTTTTTATTTTACCTGCGTCAGTTTCGCTCTTGACGCGCGAATTAACACGAAGTGGTCAAGCGTCATACTAGACGCGGTAGACGCGAATTTGACGCGCTATTCGCGTCCGGTGTGAACGTAGCATGATGGCACAGTTATGTTCAAAAACAATATAGTGAATTTTGCATAATAGGTCCTCTTTAACATCCATGGAACCTTTCCATGGACAAAAATAGATCTTTAAGATTATTTAAATGTTTTTCACACAAATACATAAAAAATCGATATTTTGAGAACTGTTATTACTGATGGTTATTTTGGAAAGCCAAAATGGTTTTTCAATGACATCGCCGTAAAAACCCTCTTTTGGGCCCTTTATTTTAAGACTAAGCAGGCTATTATTTAGTAATGTTTTAGCCTTTCATTTGGACAGCAACAGGAAGTTATTTACACAGGCTACAACATAATGAAAGCATTTTAGGATATACATTTGTCCCAGTCATGAGCGATCACATCCCATTTGACATGAGTGGAACATACAGTGCTTTCATGCAGGTTTCTACCATGTGGAGCAGAGGCTTTATTGGCAGGTGGAGAGTTTGTCCCTGGACTGGGATTGGGGGTGGAGGTGGGGGTGGAGGGGTCTTTCTTCTGACAACAGGCTGGGGAGACGGAAAACTCCATCACCAGCAGCGGCCATCCCGAATCGCCCCCTCAGCAGCGCTCCGGAGCTGTATCGGGAGAGCCAGCAGCCTCCTACGCCAGTGACACACACACACAAACTAGCGCTACTCCTTTCAACGTGAATGCTTTTGGCTCAGCTTTGAAGATCGATACTTTCTAACCTTCTTTTCATTTATTTTAAAAACAGTACGTGCCCTTTTCTTCCTCCATGTAGGCATATGTAGCAAAACAAATTCCATTAAAAGTGTTTCCGATAGAATTGTTCCACTCAGGAGGATCTAACTTGGACAAAAAGTGATGGTTATTATTATCAGGTTAGGTCAGCTTTGATTCAAACTTTCTTTTCTATTAGATTAATGTGGTTTATGTGGTCTTCCATGCAGCTTTTTTTTCACATGCGAGCTTCAATCTCCGTTGCTGCCTTCACTTAGAAGACATTTCACAAGTCATTTCAAAGCCAGGTGTTGATGACACACTCTGCAAACGGCTTCTCAAGGATGTCACACTGCGATCGGACATCTCCACGTATTGAATCCGCCACAATAGTGACAGAGCGCATGTCTGAGAATAACTCTCGGGCGCCATCGCAACACTGAATCTCCTGTATTTGGCTGTGCAAGCGCGCAGCCCATGGATGATTCATTCTGCAATCTCTCTGTGCATATCAGAGATATTGACTGCCGGGCAAAGCTTTCAGACGTAATGGAGATTCATTTTTCCAATAGCGTTAAGAGGAACATATAGCGCATATTTCCAGTGGTCTTCCGCTGTGTGCTATGAGATTTCAAAGAGCGAAAGAACAAGTCAAAAGGAGATGGAAATATGACACAGGCATTGATCTGAAAACTCAAAAGAGAGAAATGTTTGGAGACTGCAGGTTTGATTTTACTGCATCAACCATAATGTGCTTTTTTCAGGATGTGTTAGATGCAACAGTTACACTCATAGGGCCCTATGATTTACACGATCATGCAAACGCAAACGGAATCGCGGAATCCAGACGTAAAAACTAAATTCACTGTATAACACAGACTTTCATGAAATTTGTAACATTTTTGAACATAAATAAAAACCACGTCAGTACACTTTTAAATTAAACTGCGATATAGGCTTGTGTCTGTGAATATTAAACTGCCAAATGACTATTTAAAGGCGTCCTTGATTATGATTTCACTTTTTTAACTTTAGTTAGATTTCCACGACGCATGCGCGAGAACTGAGTAGTAGAAGAAGAAGAAGGTCTTTTTCTCAGTTCTCGCACATGCATCATGGAAATCTCTTGAAATCTCGTCTCAGGCCTACAAGGAAGAAAAGGAATAGTCGAATAAAGTCGTTATTTTTGTTTGTTTTTCCGCACCAAAAGTATTTTTGTCGCTTGATAAACTTATAGTTGAGCCACTGTTGTCACATGGAATGTTTAAACATTTTCTTCAATGACTTTCTGGGCCGTCAAGTTTCAATCCCTTAGGAAGCCTATGAGGAGTGATCCAGCTCTCAAATTTAATCAAAAATATCTTCATTTGTGTTCAGAAGACGAACGAAGGTCTTACGGGGTTGGTACAGCATGGGAGTGAGCAATTAAAGGAGTAGTTCACTTTTGAAAAAAAACTTTTACTTATAATTTACTCACCCCCATATTATCCAAGATGTCCATGTCTTTCTTTCTTCAATCGAAAAGAAATTAAGTTTTTTGATGAAAACATTCCAGGATTTTCTCCATATAATGGACTCCAGTGGGAACCAAACGGTTCAAGGTCCAAAAGTTTCAGTACAAACTGCACACTATTCAAAGGGCTTCAAACGATTCCAGACGATGAATAAGGGTCTTATCAAGCGAAACGATCGCTCATTTAATAAATTAATAACAAAGTTTAATGGTCAAATGGTCGCCTTGCTCTGTTCTGTGATGCGCGTTCATGACTCTCCTGTTCGAACTCGAACTCGTTCGTGAACAAATCTTTTCCCGAGTTAATTCGTTCGTTTCGTTCGTTGAATGAACCAAATGACTCGGAAAAAGATTTGTTAATTTTGATAAACGAGTTCGAACAGGCGAGTCACAAACGCGCATCACAGAACAGAGCAAGGCGACCAGCTTATAAAACTTAAACTTTGTTGTTGTTTTTTTTTAAATGAGCGATCGTTTTGCTTGATAAGACTCTTATTCATCGTCTGGAATCGTTTAAAGCCTTTTGAACAGTTTGCAGTTTGCACTGAAACTGTCTTTTGGACCTTGAACCGTTTGGTTCCCATTGAAGTCCATTATATGGAGAAAAATGCTGGAATGTTTTCATCAAAAACCTTAATTTCTTTTCGACTGAAGAAAGAATGACATGGATATCTTGGATGACATGGGGGTGAGTAAATTATCAGCAAAAGTTTTTTTTCAAAAGTGAACTAACGACTTAATTTTCATTTTTGGGTGAACTATCCCTATAAACATTTATTTTTAACACTGTTCCTGATGATTACTGTATAACCTCAGCGTTTGTCTGTGCTGCACATTTTACAGCTTCCAGAAGAGAGTACAATGCAGGCTAAACACACAAAAGCTTCTCCTGAACTCTCCGCTAACTGACATAACAGTATTGATATAATGTTTACTTTAGGGATCAGGAAGTTTAACTCTATAATCTAAAAAAGGTTCGAGTTCAAATCGTGTTCCACTGCACCATTACTGGGATGTTCCAAGTAATGGAAGACTACAGCCATATAAACAATTCCATGAGTGCTGTAGCTCTGTCGTCCCTGACAACGCTGAGTGGAATGAGTTATAGCCTTCAGTTTCTCCACGGCAACCAGCGGCACAATTTAAAAAAAAAAAGCAAACAAACCAAATGAAACACCCACCCTCCATCTCACCTCCACCCGCTACTCAACCGCGCACGCAATTCTTCTCAAAACTAAATACACATCGAAGCCAACACACACCAGTGGAAAAACAATCAATTATTTACTAAAATACAACATAATAGATCAAGGTAGCCCTTAAAGTTACAGTAGATGTGTGTTGGGGATTGATAATGTCCAGTGTTGAGCTATTTCACACTCCTTTACAGGAGAGAAGTTCCTTTTAAAGAGACGGATGACCGATGTGCACTTAATGGAAGTATAGTGGAGGCCCATTGTGAGCACATTTCTGTGTACACATTTTTAGGGCTTTTAATACAGATGGGGACACATTAATTAATTAAAAACTAATTATATAAAACAACTCATTATATAAAAAATGATAATTGCTTTTCAAAAAAAAAACATGGCTCTCATTGTGTGATGCAATACGGCATTAATCTACATAAATAAAGCAAATGCATTGCAATGCCTTAACTTCTAAAGAGACTTTTTGTCTATTCAATGCTTTCATCTATGATTATTATTGTTATTATTAATCTCTCTCTCTCCTAATTGAGGGACAAGATGAAATGAATTTCGGACAAGTGACATCATGTCATAAACATTGCTTATAAAGAGTATTCAATAATAAGCACCTCAATAAATAATTTAACTCATAAACATTACATTAAACTGCATGCAACCACAATGCCTTAGGACTTTTCATCATAAATCTTATCATACAGAATCTTTTCATCATAGAACTTTAGTTTATAACTTGTTTCAGAGGACAGGTTGATTTGGTGACTATGAGGAGTGAATGCGAATGCTGTTTAGGAAACTATAACTTGGGAAAAAACATTAGCGTCAGATTATTGATGTAATATTTATGAAGTAATATCAGGAGGCTGTTGTTCCATTATTTAGAGCGATGGAGGGAGGGAGGAGTGGAGGAGGAAACAAACGGCTGGTGTTAAAAGACTTCATGCGCCAAACTGCAGGTGGGTGGAAAAGGGCTTCCCCGGTATTACTGACGCACAGCTTACATAAACACACACACATGCATCCTCACTTTCACAATGTGACCAAGCGATTAATAACACACTTATTGCAAACTACAACAAAAGCCCTATGATGAACATAACACATTTAAACATGGGTGGGTGCTTCAAAAGTGTTTGGGGGAGGGCGGTGCTGTTTTTTTTTTTTTTTTTTGGATCATTTAAATATATTCTTTCTTTATCCACGCTTCTTCTTTTTTTCTTTTTTTTTTAGCATAAGGCCTATATAATCATATCTATACGTATTGATGGAGATGATGGAAAGTTTTGTTTCTGTATGCCAAAAGTAAATAATTAAAGATTAAAGATTCAATTTAACAAACTTTTATAAACTCTAATCTATATTTGCAATGAAAGTTTCCAAACTGATGCAGGCCTATGTACATATAGGGGTGAATTCAGGATGACTGGGACACTTTTTGCCTATGAGAGCACTTGGAAAAAGTGTCCCAATCACCCTGAATTCACCCTTTAGGTGTATGTAACAACTGCAGAGCATCAAATCAACATGCTTTTCGCACTAAACCTCAGCACAATGTGCATATTTTAAAATACTCAAGACAGACATCACTTAACCTCGCAGCTTTTTGTTGCCGGCTAACATTTTACACTCCTGATTTTGAGCATTTCTAAACTTTTCAACTCTTGGACGCTCTCAGTGGTGATCCCACGAAACTCAGTCCTGGAGGGCCACTGTCCTACACAGTTTAGCTACAACTGGCCTTGAAACACCTGCTTTGACGTTTCTGTGCTTAGTGAGACCTGGATTTGCTGGTTCAGGTGTGTTTAATTGGGGTTGGCGCTAAAATTTCCAGGACAGTGGCCCTCCAGGAGCAGGATTGGACACCCCTGACTTAAGCCCTTGATCACTTGTGGGTAAATTAAGTGTGAACACTGCGGCCTGCAGCTTTGATGTCACAATCGTGTTGCATTGTGGGCTATGGATCTTTCTGAAATGTACATATCGAGGTGTCAAGGGTCTGTCCAAAAATATTTTCCTCGTCCACTTGACGAAGGGCCCTGAGGGGAAATGAATGTCTAAAAGTGGAGTTAAACGCAGCCTAAAACTTTATGGATCAGCTATTGTTCGTGAATTAACCTTAAAGCTACACTGTGTAACTCTTTTAGTTTATTCTTAGCTAAAAACATTTAGTTCCTTCAAAAATACATGTGCTCATTAATGTATATTTACTTTGTTCAAGTAATAAAGTATTCTCGTGAGTGTAAAATATGCCATTGAAAATACATACGGGTTAGGGGATCTAATGTCGGTCGCCATTTTGCCCCTCCATCTTGAAAGTACATTAGCCAAAGAAGGAGATACCCGTTAATTCAAGCTTCGCCTTTTGCATTTACGTTTGAGTTAATGCTCATGGACGAGGTCGAACTGGAAGCCATGTTAATCTTGGACTACATTGGCCACCGTAGGAGTTAAAACGAAATCGGAATTGAGAGGAACAGAAACTAATATTCACTGGATGGTCATATACATTTTCACCGCTAGATGGGGGTAAAAATCACACAGTGTAGCTTTAAGTAAAAATTAAAAAGGTTTAGACCATGTCATCTAAATTCAACTTTTCAACTTTTGAATATCCTAAATTAGCCATCAATCTGCTTTTGAATTATATTCATATAATTCATAAAGTCAAAAACAACATGAACTAACATTTAAATTAATTAATGAAAAATGAAAAAAAAAAACTCTAAAAAACAGAACTTTGTTCCTGCAGCCATTGACACAAATAATAATAAACCCAAGTGTCATATTTATTGAATAATTTGTGTCTCCTTTAACAAATGATTTTCAGTAGGATGCTTGTGTGGCCATGCAGAATGTTCTCTTTGGTTCATTCACATGTAATTGACCCCTCATGTAATGTGATCCGAAATGAACATGAACAACACAAGCACAACAGCTTCCTAACCTCTCCAGATCCCTTTCGGCTACATGACCAGGATGTTGGTGAGAAACTCTATGAATACGGATTTGTATATTTATAAAGTTTGGATCCATCCAGCTAGTTCCATCATAACATCGCTGGAGGGGAGACGAAAATTGCCCCTGTATTGTAGTGACACCACAACACGCCATATAACAATGTGCCACAGGGACTTTCTCTCTCTCTCCTGCTGTCTGTGTTTTCCTACGTTAACTTCTCTCCTCCTCATTGTTTCCTGTTGTCCCTCCATCCCCGCTTTCAATCTCTCTTTCATTTTTCTAGCATACCCCTCTCCTCCTTTTCTGTGCTTGCCCACAGACCTGCTGCTGTCAGTTTGGTAAAGCGTGGCCTCAATGAGCCATGGTGACTCACTGTGTGTGTGTGTGTGTGTGTGTGTGTGTGTGTGTGTGTGTGTGTGAGCGCATGCTCATCAATCTAGAATGGAGAAACAAATAGTTTTTTTTTTTTACTGATCTCCCTCCTGCCCTGTGAGATCTTCCAGGCGACTGTCAGAACACTCCTGTGTCATTCATGCCCCCTTAAGCAAACACACGGCTATATGTGTGTGTGTGCATGTTGACATGTTTCCAAGTGCATGTTCTCATGTGTGAATTGTTCATCGGGGAGAGACAATGGATTTTGTTGTGTGTGTGTGTGTGTGTGTGGTAAGTGAAACACTTTGAATCAGATCCGTAATGAGCAGTGCTATGAGGTACACTGCACAGGGACTTACAGACAAATGTTGCATTGCTGCACAAGCACATAATACAAACTGCTCTGACATTTGTTTACTTCTCAGAAATGGCATGTGAAACAAAATTCTCGCTCATCATATATTTATTCAGTTTTCACTCTCGCTGTGGCTCTAGTATCACTCCCTCTATAAGCATGTACACACAAGCCTCTTTTTGAAGAGGTTAGTCCTCTAAATCAGGGGTTCCCAACTTTTGGGATAATAATATGGTATATATATATATAAATAAGATAACTGAATAAAATACAACAAATATTACATTTGCGAGCAGCATTGATTGTGGCAGTTCCTGTTGTCAGTAGGTGGCGCTATGATCGTGACACACCCATGGGAACTAAGGTTCAAACATTATCATCATCTATCACCCTGTAGCCCAAGGCTGAAGCTAAGCAGGGTTGAGTCTGGTCAGTACCTGGATGGAAGATCTCCTGGGAAAATCATGTTCCTGCTGGAAAAGGTGTTAGTGAGACCAGTAGAGGGCGCTCACCTTGTGGTCCGTGTGGATCCTAACGCCTAGTGATGGGGACATTATACTGTCAAATGCAATGTCCTTCAGATGAGACGTTAAACCACGGTCCTGACTCTCTGTGGTTATAAAAAAATTCCAAGATGTTCTCTGAAAAGGAGTAGGGGTAACTCCGGCATCCTGGCCAAGTTTGGCGGAAGCCTAGTCCATCATCATGGCCTCCTAATCATCACTGTCTCCTCTCCACCAGTAAGCTGGTTTGTGGAGGGCATTCTGGCGCAATATGGCTGCCATCGCATCATCCAAGTGGATGCTGCACCTGGTTGTGGTTGAGGAGATTTACCCCTTCCATATGTAAAGCGCTTTGAGTGCCAATAAAAGCACTTTATAAATGTAACAAATTATTATTATTATTATTATTATTATTATTATTATGGTCTTTATAAAGCCGTGGTGTCTCTCCCAACCTCCATGGCCTAAATGAGAAAGCGAGGAGCAGTCTACGTGGCCGGTACCAGGGTGTGAGCAAGGAGCGGCCACAGAGGCAGAGCTGAGGGACCGAGACGAAGGAGCTTAAAGGAGGGAGGGAGATAGAAGGGCAACATAAGCTGAGTCAAGGGAGCGAGAAGTGTCCTCTATGGCTGAGACACAGGGGGAAGCTGAGACAATGGAGAAAGAATTGCCCACCATGGTGGAAACAACGCCCAATACAAGGGTGTGAACGAGGAGTCACCAAGACAAAGGACAGAAGGGCGGCCTCGGTGCCAAGATGAGTGAGTGAGCGAGGAGCAGCCAGAGAGGCCGAGACTAGCGAGCAAGAAGTGGCCTCCGTGGCCGAAACAAAGGATCACCGGACTTGAGAGAACCGGCACCACATGGGAGGTCTGGGACCACATGACTGGAGCATGGAAAGCAGTGCAGATACAGTACCACACGGAAGGAGGACATCAGAGATACGACAGTTAATGGAGATCAACACTGAAAAAGAAGAAACTACACTGAAGAATAAACTATGAAGAACAGACGTGTAATCCACAGGTAAGATACACTTCAACAAGAGGGAAATCTGGAGCAGACTCTAGAGGTTCTGGGATGATTGGAGTGGACTGTGGAGGTCCTGCAGAAACTGGATTGACAAGGCTGAGGCCAAGACCGGCTGAAACACTGGGCAAACTGGGCAATTGCCCAGGGCGCCAAACACTAAAGAGCACTGCAACATGACGAGCATGAGCATCTCAAACATGTGAAGAACTATCTGCGATTGATAATACGTTTACATGCAACCAAATAATCCATTAGTAATCATATTGACTGCTCAATCTAATTGAAAAGCCTTCATCTAATCTGATCGAGAGCACATGTAAACACTTGATCGAACCGAAACTGAAAGGACTGCACATATGCAATGACATGTAACACACGAAACAAGCTTTTCTTCATGTTGAATGCAGTGTCATATAAATGAGTGTACCATCATTCTAAAATTCTCTCACTCAGCGTGTGTGAAGTGGAGCATGACAACGCCCCACTAGTTCTTGTTTTGGTTTCGGATTTTGGATTTGGATTCGGATAGATGACTGGTTTTGCAGCGCAGTCTCATCCCAAGACGTCATATAAGTGACCTATTGGATCCTAACCCTAGACCAGACCTAAACCTACCCCGTCACCTAACTGACGTTAAAGGTAAAACGTCAGTTGTATGACGTCCCAGGATCGATGGTCAAAAGACGTCCCAAGACGTCACGTCAGTTATATGATTGAGACTGTGTTAGGTTTTGGGCGCAGGAAGTGTCTTTTTTACTGCGTGATAAATATAAGCAGCACGGCACAAATATTCATATTATGACCAGAGATGTATATAAAGTCTTCTGTTTAAAACAAATAAAGAACCAATGTAGGAGAATAGTTATTATGTGTGAACAGCAGGAAACTCTGTATATTCATGCGCGCATATCAAAAAATCAGTTCCAATTTGAAGCTTGTGATAAACGTGCACATCAATCCAAACACTTTTTTAGTGTTCATGTAAACACTACATTCAAATTCATCAATCGGAATGAATTCAGTCCTCTTAAAATGTGTGCATGTAAACAGATTGTTTGAATGGATTGGCCAAAATTTGAATTGAGCACCAAATCTGTCACAAATTGGATTAGGCTACTCCAAGAAGAGTTTGCAGCAGGCAAAGCCAGAAAGGTCCTTTTTTTAAATTGTGAGTCAAGTAATTCATTACACCCGTCAACAGTAGTGGATAAAGTGGCATTTTTTCCTTTAAAAATGTTTAAGTAAGGGGCTTCATATTCCTATTTTGCCCAGAGCACTGCAGTGTTCCCCCAGCCCTGGCTGAGGCCCTCCTCCACTGCTCCAATGGTTAAGGGGAATACAATCAATTGAAGGGCCAGAAGGATTCAGAAACTGGCAGAACATCCCTCAGGGACCATTGGCAGGCAGCAACAATCTGAGGGGTTCTTTAATGCCAGCTCTGAAGAAACAAATGAGAGTCTCATCCTCACAATGTACTGCATTAGTCAAATAGAAAAACTCACAAACACGTTTCTTGAGGGAACGATTGACCTTGGTGTGAGGTTGATGAGGCCGAATTATGTGAGTGACAGGAATACAGGTGAGTAAACATGTGAATATAGAATTAAGGATGCACTTAACTCGGAGTTGTGACAGTCTTTTTTATTGCAGATGCTGATGGATATGCAGATACCACAAGGGAGGGGGACATCATAAATACAATAGACAGTCAATGGAGATCAAAGAAGAAACTACACTGAAGATCAAACGATGGAAAACAGACGGGTAAGTAATCCACAGGTAAGATACACAGGAGTTTAAATGGTCTTTGTGGGTTGCACAGACGAGACCAGACAAATGATTAGCAGCTTAACAATGTCTAGTGTGATCAGAATACTGTGAGCCGAGTGCATCTCAGTCAACTCCCTAGCGTCCTAGGTCGTGAACCAGAACCAAATACAGGCACTGCTAAGGACAGTAAGGACAGTACTCTATTTCCAACCCGATTTCACAGGTATTCGTACGAATTTTACGAGGTGGCTAATTCGTAACAATTCATACGACCTCACTCGTACAAATTAGTACGATTTTGCTAAATCGTACATATTTTACGAATTGGCCAATTCGTATGAATTCGTACGAATGACCTACCCCTGACCCCGCCTCTAAACCTAACCATCACGTGGGTTTAGATAAATCGTATGAATTTGTACGAGTGAGGTTGTGCGAATTAGTACGAATTAGCCACTTTTTAAGCACTCGTACGAATTCGTACGAATTGGTCGTGAGATAGGGTAGCTATTTCCTGCTACATGACAATTTCCACATTGTACAACATCACTTCAGGTATTTGAGCCCGTTCTCATCCTTTGGTATCATATACGTGACGCCATATGACATTTCATTGAAATACTATGCACATGGCACACTTTAGCGTCAAGATAACACACAGAACCCAAGGCATCATATAGGTGAGTGGCATACTTTAGCGTCAATATGAGGCGCAGACCCTACCCCAGACCTAAACCTACCCATAACAGTGCGTGTTATATTGACGCTAAAGGCTGCCATCATGTGCGTAGTATTTCGACGAAATGTCATATGGCGTCACCTAAATGACGTCAAAGGATGAGAATGTGTTGTGTATTTATAAACAACTGACATCTGTATTGTAGTATTTTTTATGTCATTCAAAGTACATTATGATAAATATTTTACTTGTTGCATAAATTTGCATAATTTCAGCCGTAAATAAATTATAAAAGTTAGCTAGATTGTGTTCATTACCTGTCTAGCCATATATGCTTATTCTGAAATATAATTGATAATGGTTCGTATTTTGGGGAAAAAACATCTATCGCGTTCCATTATGTGTAGTGAGTTGATTCACGTGATTTATGGTTCTTTAGAACATCCGTTAAGGGAACATAGTGAGCAATATCGTTCCCTTGTTTTCACGGTGCATTTGGGGAAATTTTCAGTTCAGTGGAAGCATTCTGCGATTGAGCCCTTAAAATGGCTCCCAAATAAGTCCCCTGACTACTGAACTAGGGTGCTGATTGAGACGGACCCTATGTTGGTCACTGTCAACGCATTCACATCCTAGGGCATCATATAGTGACACTTTTGAAATTTCGAAAAACCCTTTAGCGTCAATATAACACGCACAGAGCTTTGTTCGGTTATGGTAGGTTTGGTTCTGGGTAGGGTTGGGCATCGAGAACCAGTTCCAACTTGGAACCGTTTAAAAAATAACAATGCCATTGGAATCGTTTAGAAAATTTGTTTTGGTTCCAAACGCGCAAGTTTTGGTCCATAGTGGCCTCCGGATTTTTGGAAGTGCGCTCGTTTGCACGGGCATGCATAATGGTGGTGTCTTACGGAGCAGCACTGTTGTTACTGTGCCCTGAATTGGTGCTAATTTGACAACGAAACATTTTTTTTACATCGCTTATAAAAAGCTGGTGCGGCAGTGTGCACTTAAATTTTAAATTAGCGTAAATTCATAATTAGCAGGGAGTTTGATTGTCATTCGGACCAATCTAAATCCACCATTTGTGTCCAACAAAGCAGTCATGAGAATTAGTAGATTAACGTCACGGATTTTAACTTGGCTTTGACTGAGGCAATCTTTCAAGACACAAGAGCCACAAAACTGTAGGCCTATTGTTTAATTTTCTTTGACTGACCAAATTTTAAAGTTGAGACTTTGTTTCATATTAAATATTACCTGCTCGGGCCTGTCTGTCAGTGTCCTCTATTTTGGCACTAGACAGAAGTTTTACTTTCTTTGTGTTACGTGGAGTTTGCATTGGGGTTTGGAATGAACTACAAGCCAGTCTCTTTGAATCCATCTTCTACTTTTGTCGAAAGTTGACTAAAGTTGTGTCGCTCAAGTTGTCTTCTCTGATACGGAGAATGGCGGTAAATACACAAACCTGCCAGACATAGCCAGGCGAGCGTGAACGCGCATGACATCACGCCCAGTCTCAAATTCGAGCCCGAATCCCTCTTATTTATTTTACTGTACAGGATTATAGAGGCGATCGCAGTGATCAGAGAAGGGCTCATTGTTTAAGCATGCTTAAGCATTGTTTCAATGCACCTTTAACTGCAAAAGTTAATTTATTTTGTAGAAAGCAGTCATCAATCTGCAATTAACCAAACCCTTGGACATCAATTATGAAACAGAACAACGGATGAAATTTGTAATCATTTACAAAACCATTCTTACATAAATTTTCACAAAGACAATGTTTTGTAAAGTGATCGCAGGCTATCTTTGGTTGGTAGATTGTGACAGTGGCCATCTTTGAAATTCTCACACTGTACGGACCCCCGTTAGGAGCCTTGAGCACGATTAGTCATCTTTCGTCCTGTCTGGGACCAGACGAAATCACACAATGTGTACCGGACATAAGGCAGGGGTTTTTAAACTACTTGGAGGGCCACCCATAGTCCTACAGAGTTTAGTTCCAACCCTTGCTAAAGTTTCTAACTTGAATTCAGGTCTAGTTTGAATATTCAAATTCTGAATGTCGCTAGGCAATGCAAATTCCACAGGTGTGTACAAGTTATTTTTATAAGGCATTTGCTTTAAACATCAATCAATGTCAAAATTCAGGACCCTAGACACTATTAAATGCTAAAGAATAATAGTACGGTTAAAAGAGCTGATTTAAAACTAGACAGAGAAGGAGCAACTCCACAGCAGACTGTGGCACAATCGCAAAAAGCTCAATCGTGCTTAGATTTGTATTTAGAACAAGGGACAACAAACAATAGATTATTGAAGGATCTCAACAGTCTCCATAGTGAGTAAGTAGACAAAAGTTTGCAGATGCATACTGAAAGTGCATTTGATTTATTTAGAAGAAAAAATTAGAAATGCCCAACGGACACTTATCATAATACACTTCGAATCTGTCTAAACAAGCACGTGTTAATAGAAAAATGAAGCCTGTTTTAAATATAGAAAACAGGCTTCATCTCTTCTCTCTCTCTCTCTCTCTCTTTAAAAGTGCTTGTGGATTACAGAGAGGTTTCAGCACCATGGAGAGCTCTAAACGCCACAAAGAATTGAGAGTGGCATCTGATTATGAGAGGTGATTCCAACAATGCCTTCTATCACCTGTTTTTGTATGTGTGTGTGCATTTAGTGTGTTAGTGTATGACTGAGTGTTTATCCTACAGTTTATGCGTGTATCTCAGTGTGTTTGCATGTCTGAGTGTGTGTGGTGGATGATGACAGCACGCCAGGTGTCCCCTCAGCAGGGGGCTCCAAGGTAAACATCAGTAAACAGCGGACCTGCTGACGAGCTCTGACCTTATCCACTCCTCTAAACTCCATCCATCCCTCCATCCCTCCGTCTCCTCGTATGCATGTATGCTCCACATCTGTCTCTCCTCTGCAGGGCAACTCTAATATTCATCTGCCCTCATTTGTCAAAGGTAGGATGAATCTTAATGCAGAGGAGAGGAAGGTGTGTGTACGTGTTCTATGGCAGAACGAAAATCAGAAATGATGGAGCAAAATGAATAAGTGAATGAGAAAGAAAGAACTGTAACCGTCTGAGGAGAGATTTTGTTTTGTTTTATATTTAATAAAATGTAGTTATTTAGTTAGCTATTTTTTGCTGGAAATTCAAATCCTAAATAGTTTAAATATTATATAACAAGTACTTTTTTCTATAGTATGTAAAAATAATGTATTATATTGAACAAAAGTGGCAGTAAACTCACTTATAATGTTTTAAAAGATTGCTATTTCAAATAAATGCTGTTTTGAAATCAAATTATCACAGAATCTTGAAAAAAAAATGTATCAGTTCAAATATTAGCTAAACAGCACAACTGTTTTCAAATATATATGTACTATATATAGTAGTTTAAATATAGTTTATTTTGTGGAAATAGTCAATCGCAAGAGACAACTTCTCACACCGAGCACACTAAATGCGTGTGTCGTTTATTATTGTCAAAAACACAAAAAAACTCAAAATCGCGCTGACTAGCGTCTCACGTCATCACGCATCCAGAACATTTAAAGGGACCGCAATCCCTGAACAACAGTGAGGAACATTGCAAAGAACAAAGGTGAATTCACTGTGCATGTATGTCGAAGTCACTACAATTTTTTTATAAAGCTATAAAATATAGTATAAATTGGACATGATACCATGGCATACCATGTTTTTTGGATATGATGATAGGATATGACCTTGTTGTTTTTTGGGGACATGGTAGCATGTTAAAGCCTGTTCTGTTTTGTTTTTGTTTGTTTTTTGGATCTGTACTACACATATAGCATGGAATTTTATTGTTATTATTATTATTAATCTGGTACCATGGTCATAGCATGGTTTCCATATATCATGGTAATACCAAAGGCATCTGGACATGATAGCGTCACTGTTCCATAGTACTGATACAATACTTTTTTTTAATCATTGAACAGAAAAGTTGCTGCAGAGGAGAATGGACGTGTAGAACATAGAGACCAAAAACGTGCGAGAAATAAAAAGAGAGAGCAAGAGAGAGAGAAGTGTTCCTCACAGCAGAGACAAGGTAATCTTGGCTGACCAACCTCGACCAAATTAGATAAATTGACCCTCACCTTTGTAGAGATTCATTTGTCTGTTTACTCGGATGCTGAGAGAGCCTGGAGAGCAGGAAGGTCAAACCCTCAACCCCTGTGCGGATGCCAGCTGTCTGATAGAGCGACACAGACAGACACACAGAGAGAGAGAGAGAGAGAGAGAGATTCTCTTGTAGGGGCTGGGGATGTTTAGGCTAAAGGTAAAGGATGGATGGATCAGCGGGTCCACTTGACCCCCCGATTAGCTGAGCTCGCTTTAATTAGCGCTGAGCTAAGTGCCAGTAATTAGACGCATTGTGTCACCTGCCAGAGGCCCTGCACCATCGCAGCACATGTTGCTATGGCTACCGGAGGACAAGAATGGAGGGGCGGAGGAGAGAAAGCAAGAGGAGAGGAAGAGAGAAGGAGAGAGAAAGCCACAACATTAGACATGATCCAAACAAAAACAGCATGCGACAGGGACACGGATAAAGGTTTGTTTTCCTGTGAGAAAGTCCATTGCGATGAAATGCTAAGGATAAATGACATAAAAATCGCTAATGCATGAAACACCAGTAAACTAATAAACAAAATAAAAGTAAAACATGATGTTTTACTGATGCTTGATGAAAGGTGTTTGACTTGTGCTTAAAAATGCTTTAAAGTTTTGACATTTTATGATTCAGGAATGACACAATCATCTTTTGATGCACATGCCAACTAACTTCCCTTAATAGCTCTGCATGCAATATCGAAATTTTCAATAATCACTTCAAAAAATGTGCAAGGTCTAACTAGATTCCTGAAGGAAGAGTCTGTGTTTGCGAAGCAGGGGAAGAATAGAGTTAAAGTTTAAGGTAAGTTTAGATTTTAGGTTTTGGTTCTGTGTAACTGAAATACATTGATGTTATGTCACTCATCTCATGAAGTAGCGTGTGTATGACACGCCAATTCGTATTTCCATTTTTGGCGTGCTATTAAGAGGCATAATCGCTTTTCAGCGTGTTTATGAACGCTGTTGACTTAACGTTATATAAATATATGACTTACCTCAACCCCATCCCTAAACTTAACTGTCACTGGGGTTAATGGCATTTATGACTGGACATTTGACGGCGTGTACAGACATGCGGAATGACGCGAACGTTAATGGCGTAGACATACACGCGGATACACGAGGATAGCACAAAATGCATAGAGATAACACGCCACTTGACTCGAAAGTGTCGTGTATGTTTACGCAAAAGTCATGATGTCATGTTGCGTTATAGATGGTTAAAATAGATGGTATCAATCAACAAGAGAATGCAAAGACTGTAGCCACTATAGGATAACAGCTGTTCGATTTTGAATGTTGTATAACAATGTTAGGCAGGATTTATAATCATTCATTTTAAATTGAGAAAGTATAAAGTTTGATGCAAATCTATATAGTAATACGGCATCCACTCGTTAATAAAGTGTATAAACAAAAACTATGTATGCAACAGTACAGAAGTGGTGTTTCTTATATGACATGTTGTTCCTTAAAGCTAGGGTATACGATTTCAAAGATTGTTCATTATTAAAGATGAACTGAACTGAAATTTGAGAAAAGGTGATATAACAGATGTATTTTATTTATTCTCATTGGTACAATTTTTAAAATGGCAGAATTTGTTAAAAGGGATAAAATGGTACATTGAAAGTGTTGTTTTTGTTACACGGGCGCCGCCATGTTGGATTTCAACGTTCGACTACGTCACTGGCATGGTAAGCCACTCCGTTGCCTACCCGCACCAGCAGAACAGCCGTAGCTTGTAAACAGTATGAGGCTCGCTGACATGGCTGAGGAAACAGATTTTTTAGCGACACACTATTTAGAGATGTGTACTTTCGTCAATGAGTACATGAAACGTCTGACAATGCACGAAATGTTTTATTTACACAAGTTACAAGTTCAATGCATCACGTTAACGTTACTCGAATCCTTGATATTCGGGTGAGGGGGAAAAGATCCCTGATGTATAGTTCACTGTAAAGGATGGGATTCTCCTTCCTAAATGCACCCTCGCCCATAGAGTGAACTGCCAGTAAGCTGTTAATCTAAACAATCTGAGAAAAGTGTAACAAGTTAGCCCAGCCGTCACCTATTCGTAAAATACCCTGCTACTTATGGGGCAGTCCAACGTCTCAGCTCGGACATCCATTAGAGACAGCATAGCCTCCTTCAACACGTTTCTCTCACTGAACAGCATCCGAAATGAACGGTGCATGGTGATGCATTTTTCGCCGATCAATAAATGTCCATGTTGCCCTCTCTGCAACAGATCGTCTCCGTGCAGTGTCTATGCTCCACAGCGCTCGCGCCCACAGTCACTTTCCCCCAAACGATCCTGTACTGCAAGTGAAGCCTGAAACTGATCGTCCTCCATGTGGTGGTAGTTAGACACTACCGACCTGTCCCTCACGGGCTCAAATGCGTAATCCATGCCGTTAAAAGCGCTCATTTTCGTCTGTGTATACAGGACCTACAGCTGTTGTCTATGGCGTTCCGCGGGTCCTACCATGCCAGTGACGTCATCGGAACTGCCAGCGCTAACAAGCGCAATTTTGCGTTGCTTAAAAAAGCTATATTAATATATATTTTAAAAAAAATGTTTAGTGTAATTTACTTTTAATTGTCATAAACAACACGTTTTCAACGTCGATATTTTTCAGTTCAGTTCATCTTTTTTAATATCCTCGTTTAGATGCTGTTTATGGTTATATAGTATAATCCTAACAATATAAATAGAAAAAAGAACGAAAAAAATCCATTCACTCTATTGGCTTTACAGCCACATAAAAGTTGACCAATGGAAGCTTTGCGAGCGCAAAGCTACATTGGTCAACTGCTCTCATCCAATCACCAGCTACACTTGAAACTCCGCCTGGAGCTCGCGTCTCCACCCCGACCGCACCCGACCGCGCCCAACCACGCCCGACCGCGCCCCCTTCTGCGTCATGAGAATCGCGCACGTTAGCAGGTGACCGCACATGGTAGCTAGCTAAGTAGCACATCAGA
This sequence comes from Pimephales promelas, assembly GCF_988280905.1. NCBI lineage: Eukaryota > Metazoa > Chordata > Actinopteri > Cypriniformes > Leuciscidae > Pimephales > Pimephales promelas. Next base: position 14,730,716 of record NC_142777.1, read on the forward strand.
CAGCAATGGATAACAACGAAAAATACATCAGCAAGCGTCCCCTGCTTGCCCCTACAAGAAAGTTAGGACGGAAGAGAAAGTCGTTTGAGGAAAAAGCAGAGACGAAAAGAAAATGTGAAGAACGCCGAAAGTTGAGTAGGATAAATATAGGGTCGGTTCACCATTGACCGATGGAGGAAACTTCAGCGAGATCTGGGACTGAAGACCGACGCTGACACGGCTGACTTTTTGTTGAGCAGGTAAACATTTATTTGTACTCATATATGGTGTGACGTGTTACATAAATAGCTTTTTATCAGTCTGAAAACTTGCTAATGCTGCCGGTCGGCATTGGAATGTTAGCTGTTTAGCATCACCTGTATCACGGTTCAAAGTAAATATATTTCTTGAAGTGCTTGAATATATTGCAGTATGCCTAGCGGGTTTCTGTTCGAGCCGATCGGAATTTAAACAAGATGCGCTGTATGCTGCTATAACAATTACTCAAAACCTTAGCAATACGATTGATATCATATTCATGGTGGTGGGTAGTGTAGAACATTTCTGACCATGTCCATCCCTTTACTCCTGCCTGGACAAATTTATAAATGAGATATCATTTGTTTTGTTTTTGTTTTTTTTGTAAAAACTATGAAAACCAAAATATCAAAACTAGTTGGAGGGAAAATACTTTTTGTTCTCGTTCCTGATCACAACATTCAAGTATGACAGCCAGGAGCTGCTGAATAAATGAGCTGAAAATTGTTTTCGAGACTGCCATCACTGTCTTTCTTGATCAAACAAGGCCCTCTGCTGGTCATACAGAATCATTCAATCCTTTTATACTTTTTGATCCACAAAAATCTAGGCACTTATTTAAAATGTAACTATTATATACTATAATAATTTAAAATATTCTTATATATATATATATATATATATATATATATATATATATATATATATAGTTCGATTTTGTTTTTGAAAGAAGTCTCTTATGATTACCAAGGCTTAATATATTGTAAAATATAACTTATTCCTGTGATGCACAGCTCATTACTCCAGTCTTCAGTGTCACATTATCCTTCAGAAATCGTGCATATATTCTGATTTTCTGCTCAAGAAACATTTACTATTATTATATTATTATCACTGTTCAATACAGTTGTGCTGCTTCATATTTGTGGTAAAATGTGATTAAAAACAGTTTTACGGATTATTTGATGAATAAAAAGTTTAAGAGAACAGAATTCATTTGAAATAGAAAGCTTTTTTAACATTATACATGTCTTTACTGTTGATTCCTTTAATGGAACTTGCTAAATAAAAGTATTAATTTCGTTGAAAAAACAAAACAAAAAAAACGTACTGAGTAAAACCTTTGAATAATTAATAACTCTCAGCCCGTTCTCATCCCGAGGCGTCATATACTGATGCTTTTGACATTTCGTCTAGGCACATGGCATGTCTTAAGCATTCAAGTACTTTCTAGGGACACTGCACGCATCTAAAATTTATTTTAGATTTTTGCTTTGAGGAGGGGGGGGGGGGGGAGAGTTTCTCCACAACAGTAAACACACTTCCGAGCCAAATCTTAAAGTTCCCATGTAGTCAATAATTGTATCCCTTAAAACTCATTTTTGATCACCAAAATGACATATTTAAAAGTTTTTTCCTTCATGCCTTAAAATAACTTGAATGTAACTCTAGTCTCTTGCTCATTTATTGGTTCTTTGAATATGCAAATTAGCCCCACCTCCGCTCACTCACACCGGCTCAGAGATCCACTCGATGACGATCACAGGTTGACCCGATTAGTTACAAGATAGTTTGTGACGTCAGAAACACCAGCGAAACCGTGTTTTTGCGACTGTCTTTAGGTCACTGCAGTTTTAACAAGAAAATAGCCAGAAATGGTGTTGTTGACTTATGAATCTGCACATAGTTTGTCTTAAAGCATATTAAAAATACCACAGACACATAAACAACATTTAAAGCTAGATTTTCACCACATGGAGACTAAAGGAGTTGTTTACTTTAAAAAAAAAAAATTGCTGATAATTTACTCACCCCCATGTCATCCAAGAAGTCCATGTCTTTCTTTCTTCAGTCGAAAAGAAATCAAGGTTTTTTTTAAGAAAACATTCCAGGATTTTCTCCATATAAAGGGCTTTAATGGGGACCTAACGGTTCAAGGTCCAAATGAGAGTTTCAGTGCAGCTTCAAAGGGCTTTAAACGATTCCAGACGATGAATAAGGGTCTTATCTAGAGAAAAGAGCAGTCATTTAAAAAATAAATAACGAAGTTTAGGTTTTATAAGCACAAATGCTCGCCTTGCTCTGTTCTGTGATGAGCGTTCGTGACTCTCCTGTTCGAACTCGTTCATCAAAATGAACAAATGTTTTTCGAGTCATGACTCGAAGGGTGCTAGATAAGACCATTATTCATCGTCTGGTGTTGTTTAAATCCCTTTGAAGCTGCACTGAAACTCTCATTTGGACCTTGAACCGTTTGGTTCCCAATGAAGTCCATTATATGGAGAAAATCCTGGAATGTTTTCATCAAAAACCTTAATTTCTTTTCCACTGAAGAAAGAAAGACATGGACGTCTTGGATGACATGGGGGTGAGTAAATTATCAGCAAAAGTTTTTTTTAAAAGTGAACCGCTCCTTTAAGTAGTCAAAATAGATGTAAACGTACATGCACACACACCTCCTCAAAAATACATATTTAAAGAAATTAATGTACAGGGTGGATGGAGGAGAAAAACAGGAACTGTGAGCTGGTAATTGCCCTGCCTTGCCTTGGTAATACACGGACAGAAATTTGCTTTTTCATTGCAGTGGGTGAGAACTGTTATGTGGGCCTCTTCGTGTCCCAGCTGATGCGGTGTAACAGGGTTTCTCCCGTTGGCGTCAGAACAGTCCGTGCAAACTCCGCAGTCTCTAGGGAAGCGAACAGAGAGAATGAAAACCAGCGAGAGAACAGAGGGAGAGCTGGCCACCTAGCAACTCCTCGTCCTACTGCCATGGAGAGGTGGGCAGAGAGCGGAGGAGACAAACCTATAGGAGAGAAGGGGATGATGCAAGCACCAGGCAAACTCAGGGATTCCCTGAGCTGGGGTTCACACCAGCCCACGTCCCAGGGATCACCCCACACACCACGGGACTTCAGCGATAATGAGATGCAATTACTGCAGAGCCTTATGTAACCAGCTAACTTACTTTCACCAGTGTCACCAGCTTCACGCAAACCCATGACGAATACAGTGAAATAAGCACTTTTGCTGAAAGTAGAGTTAGTGAATATAATCTTAAAAGCACTTTGTGGGCATAAAAACAGAGAAAAGTGTGGGTGGTTATTACTAGAAAATGATGCTGAATTTATAGCCCTTATTGTTCTCTAAAATAAGCAGCTATCTTGCACACAGAAAAGTGCTGTGATTAATTAGTGTAGCATGTGTCATGACCGAGCTCAAAAGGCCATGACAAAAACTGGGAAAGGACTCAGCGATTGATTTAAACAAGGTTTATTATAACGTAAAGTAATCAAACAATACCTGAATAATGGGATGGGTCAGTCAGCAACCTCAGTTGTGTAAGTGAGGATGAGTGATCGAGGCGTAAAGTGTTGTAGTGTTAAAATAAAAACAAGCATGAAAACCAAAACAAATGACTGCTGGTAGCGAGGATCAGAGAACGCGACGATCTTGGAGGTGGAGCTTTTATCTCCTCTGGCGCACTGGGACCAGGTGTTCTCGATCGGGAAGGGCCTCTGCAATCAGCTCCTCAAAACAAAAGAACACATCAGCCTTGCAATACTAACAAACATAAACAGTCAAGCTACACAGGGGCGTCACACATGTAATGTGGCATTTGAAGCCAATGTGTGCACTTGTAAGATAGACATGACTCGAAATGTGACTGACTGAAAGTATTATTATTATTATTATTATATTATTTCACTTTCATTTAGCTTCATTGTTTATTTGCACAGTTAAACTGGTTTTAATTGGTAAAGCTTTCTCATTACAGAGATTTGAGATACATACCATCAATAATATTCATCACTGCGCAATAAAGCTCTAGTTGTTTGTCATTATCCATGTATTAACTCCCTCAGTTTACAAACTGATAATATTGGATTACTTGCTCCACCTAGTGACACTGCTTAGAATTGGTCTGTGATCATGTTTCTATTAAAACTCTCTCTGTAATACAGCCTTCAAATTGATGTTACTCTGACTTTTCTTCCTTTTACGATTATTCTCTCTGGAGTCTATGGCAGCGTCTAATGTCATAAAAAAGTAATTGCCCATTACTGACGAGCTTCATAATTGCAGCTTTATTTATTTCATTTATTATAATGATAGTTCCGGTCATGGATGCTGATACAGAGTTTTTCTAGGAACTAGGATTCGCTAGGATTCTAGGGATCTAGAATCATCACCTTTCTCCTCACCAGCAACGGACACGTTCAGTGTGAGAATTAACCAGCTTGAAAAGCCCAAAAGGCAATTTTACTTCTTGAAGCTTCGCAGCGCCACCAGCCTCGCCCTGCGAGCCACGAAGATGACGGCACAGTCCATCGGCCGTACTATGGATAGGTTGATCTTGACAGATATGAAGGACGCAGAGAAGGCCTGAATGCCCCTGTTTGATAACTCGGTTAAATCCCTCGTGAAGCTATTCACAGAGACACCGATTCAGTCAAGGGTTGTACAATAGTTTAAGCCGAAGCGAGGTGGAGAGCCTCCTCCCTCGCGCTTGTTCTCATTTCTTTTAAGAACAACAGAGTCGCGCGATGGCACGAGCATCATCATCATCATCATCATCATCATCATCATTATGACACACCCCTTAAGGCATTGGTCCTGGCTTATGTTCACACAGCGCGCGTTCTGGGACTGATTCCGGCAATGTTACTAGGTCCCAAACCCGGTATCGATGCCGGTATCAATCCCAGGTCGCGTTTGCGTTCACACAGAAGGCGTTCTGGCAAATTCCTGGCAATTTCCCGGGATCAATGCACTGTGTGAAAAGGTCTTTGGGCTCTGCGTCATGTGCTTCCTAAGCGTCAGGGCCCAAAAGTAAGAGGAGTCTGAAGCTCAACACCAGAGACTGGCTGCTCAGTCGGATGCTGCTCTGCCTGTTCCCCTCGCCCCACTGCCTGTTGCAGAGAGTGAGAACAGAGAATGTTATGTGATTGTTCAACATGTCTGCGTAATAAAATCCAAACAACTTTACAAAAAGAGCTTTTCTCCTCTTCCCTCTCATTCTCGCACTCAGGTCTCACACAGTTCCCCGCCACTCAGCAGCGAACTGTCAGACCGAGCCTCATTGAAACCTCTAGCGTAGTTCGCAGAGCCGTGGCAAGCGTATCAAGGTGGATTGCAAACATGATCGTAAACGGTTACATGCTTCACTTTGCCCACAGATCACCCCAATACAAGGCGACGGTGGTGTCAAGAGATTTAAGCTAAAAATGCCCCAGTTTTGAGGGTAGAGATTCACAACCTCCTCGCTAAAGGAGCCATGGAGCTTGTGCCTCTCGAGGAGAACCTGGTCTGGTCCCCAAGAAAGATGGAAGACGTCGCCCTATTCTAGGCCATATGTCTGCTTAACTGTGCCCTCACACAGCATTCTTTCAGATCTCTGACTTGGGGACTACTGGTTCATGTCTGTAGATCTAAAGGATGATTATTTCCATATCCAGATATCCCCTCGACTACCAGTCCACAGTCCTCCCGTTTGCTCGGTTTAGTTTCTGTGCACATTCACTAAGTGCATGAATGCTGTTCATGAATGAGTACGTGTTGTGAATTATTTGTACGATTGGCTGCCCATGGCTCCCTTAGCGAACCAGCTGTGCAGCCACAGACATCGGCTTAACAACCTTCAGTTTTTGGGGCTTACGGTCAACCTACAGAAAAGCAAACTCCAGCCCATGCAATGTATTCCATTTCTGGGCATAAGTCTGAACTCTATTGCTATGCAAGCACACCTGTTTCCAGTGCATTTGCAGCCTATCATGAACTCGCTTGTGATGTTCAAAGAAGACAGGTCTTCAGCACTATGTTGCTTGGCACTGCTTCACATGTGGCCACTTCAACTATGGTTGAAAGCACGCACGCTTGGCACTCACTCTGACTCAATGCGCGTCTTAATGACTTACAAGTGTTTAGAGACGCTAGCCCCCTGGATGAGCACAGAGTTTTATGACTGGGGTCCTCCTATGGGACAAGGTGTGCAGACCTAAGATTGTCATGAAGGACACATCAAACATTGGCTGGGACCTTTGCGATGGTGCTCTGGCCTTCAGTGTCTGGACAGACACAGAGAGAAGGGGGCACATAAACTGTGGATCACTTGGATCTCAAGTGTTTTTACTCTCAAATCCATCACAAACATGTTCAACATGTTGTTCACAAGACAACATGGCAGTGGTGGTGTATATAAATCGCCAAGGAGGCATCCATTCTCGCTCTCTCCTCACGCTTAGGACGAGCCTGTTGATAGGGAAAGATCTCCTATCTATTTGAACTGTCCATGTCCCCGTCCATCTGAATTATGGGACGGACATGCTGTTGAGACACGAGGTAGCCTAAGGAAAATGGAGACTACATCCGCACACACCATCAGATCTCAGCAGAGAATACTCACTTCCTGGTGCCTAGCGGAGCGCTCCACACCCCTGCCTGGAAGTATGCAAATACACGTTCCCCTCAGTGAACATGTACTCTGTACTGTGTAAGAAGTACTGTGCAAGATGGGGAGGAGAGGGGGTCAGTTCTGTTAGTTGTGCCGAAAACGGACCTACTTGAGATGCTGATGAGGTCCTACTTGGCCTGTTCCACTGAGTAGGGATCTCCTCTTTCTAACGACATGGGGTGTGCTCTCTCCATTTGGCACCTAAACCTGGAGTTATGAAACCTGCACATCATACAAGTGCCTGAGGAGGAAACCATAGCAATAGTATGCTGAAAGCACTATATCCGTTATTTTGTACTTGTCAAAATGTAAACAGCCTGCTGTCATCAGCTATATACAGATTTGCACATCAGGAACCAGTGTCTGTTCCTGAGCCGGAACCAGTGTCTGTTCCTGAGCTGGAACCTGAACCAGTGTTTGTTCCAGAGCCAGAACCAGTGTCTGTTCCTGAGCCAGAACCAGTGTCTGTTCCTGAGCCGGAACCAGTGTCTGTTCCTGAGCCGGAACCTAAACCAGTGTCTGTTCCTGAGTCGGAACCAGTGTCTGTTTCTGAGCCGGAACCTAAACCAGTGTCTGTTCCTGAGCCGGAACCAGTGTCTGTTCTTGAGCCTGAACCAGTGTCTGTTCCTGAGTCGGAACCAGTGTCTGTTCCTGAGTCGGAACCGGTGTCTGTTCCTGAGTCGGAACCAGTGTCTGTTCCTGAGCCGGAACCTAAACCAGTGTCTGTTCCTGAGCCGGAACCAGTGTCTGTTCTTGAGCCTGAACCAGTGTCTGTTCCTGAGCCGGAACCAGTGTCTGTTCCTGAGTCGGAACCAGTGTCTGTTCCTGAGCCAGCATTTGTTTCTGTGTTTATGTCTGTCTGCCTATCTGTCTGCCTATCTATCTATGCCCGCCACCATCTATCTATCTATCTATCTATCTATCTATCTATCTATCTATCTATCTATCTATCTATAACCTATAATAAGGTCTCTGTCTGTCTATCTATCTATCTATGCCCACTACCACCCCCTTCACTAGGAAGGACTCTATCTATCTACATATTTATAATAAGCTGCCTGTCTTGCCTGTCTGTCTCTATCCTGCCTACCTCCTTCAATTGGACTACAAATCTATCTATGTACTTACCTATCACCTTTCTATCTATCTATCTATCTATCTATCTATCTATCTATAATAAGCTGTCTGTCTGCCCGTCGGTCTCTATCTATGCCTACCTCCATCACTTGGACTATCAATCTATCTATATGTGTCTGTTGCTGAGCCGGAACCAGTGTCTGTTCTTGAGCTGGAACCAGTGTCTGTTCCTGAGCCGGAACCTGAACCAGTGTCTGTTCCTGAGGCGGAACCAGATTCTTGAACCGGAACCAGTGTCTGTTCCTGAGCCGGAGCTGGAACCAGTGTCTGTTCCTGAGCCGGAACCTGAACCAGTGTCTGTTACTAAGTCGGAGCCGGAACCAGTGTCTGTTCCTGAGCCGGAACCAGTGTCTGTTCTTGAGCCTGAACCAGTGTCTGTTCCGGAACCAGTGTCTGTTCTTGAGCCGGAACCAGTGTCTGTTCCTGAGCCGGAACCAGTGTCTGTTCCTGAGCCGGAACCTGAACCAGTGTCTGTTCCTAAAGGCCTCATTATGCTTCTGCGTCAACTACGTCGTCACCACTACAGCGTCGTGGCCGTTTTATGCTTCTCCGTGAGGTTGTGGTGCATCGCGGTGCATTTCGCCGCCAGAATGCAAGGGGGGTTCGCGAATCTCTTTGGTTCCGTGCGCCGTGAGCGAAAGAGAGAGAATGTTGTTTTTGCAGCTGCCAGCTGGAGCTAATCGACGTTGAATAACGAGACGACACAAACTTTATCCCCGCAGAATCAACACGGATGTCCAGGGCCCGTTCCACCCATAGACAGTAAAATAAAGGTTCCACCCGAGCTGCCATAAGGATACCTGTTCGGAATGACTTGAAGGATTTTTTTCAGTCTCCACATTTAACTGTGCTATGGCAGGATATAATGTGTCCCGTGGCAGACTTGGTTAGTACTGTATTATCAATGATGTAACCGTGAACATTGTATTGAAAATAAACAACAAACTGTGTTTCAAAACAAACGTCGATTTATTGATTGTTTGAAGTTTATTGCGAGCAAAAAAGAAAGAAAAGAATATAGACATATATATTAACAATGAAATAAAAAAACAGTTTATTTTTCGTTTAATTCTTTATTTACTTTCTTTATAAGAGTATTATAATTATCAGAACGAGGGTGCAAATGTTAAAAATAGCGCTAATAGCGGGAGGGGGAAATCGGAAAAGCTACACTCCTGAATTGATCAGTCCCTCCAGGATTTCGCGATCGCAACTATTAACGCAACTTCAACAAATCCACGTGAATTCAGTGCGCCTTGCAATTTTGAAAAATCACCGCAACTTTTCTGCAACTTTGACGAATCATCGCGCCGCGGTCTCCTGCAAAGCGTCGTCATACGTCAGCAAACTCACTTGTTTTGTTCAGAAGACACAGCAGATGTGGACTGCCAACGTCTCACATTTAGGCTACCTACAAAAATAACAGAAAAGGCCAATGTTGCCAACTTAGTCTTTGTCGCTATATTTAGTGATATAAAAAAGCGACTAGAGACAAATCTAGCGGCTTTTTGGACAAACCTCAGTAACCAAATGTTGCCAGCACAATCCTGCGAGCGCGAGGTTTGCTTTCTCCCTGCCGTCACACCTCTCTCTGCGTCCCTGTTCAGTGAACGGCTGCAGTAGAGGAGCAGCACGGCAGCTGACAGGCGCGAATGAGCAGTGTTGTTTCCACGGACTTATCACTTATCTGCTTCTCTTTTGTTTTATATTTAAAGAATTGAGTTTGACCATTTTATTTTCCTTTCTTTTCTTGTGTTTATCACTTGTAATAGGCTACTCACTATCACAGTGCATTAGTTCACCCAGTTCCCGAACTCTCTCAATTCAGAAAATTTTACACATAAAAAATAGCTAGCCGACTCGTTCTATTGTCTGACAAAAAAAAATTAAGCAAATGAGAACAGCTTTATTGGATATGCGGCTATATTATATTATATTAGCTATATTAAAATACATTATCAAACATTTGGTTTTTCCACCATTTAACTTTAGTGGCTATTCCTAAAACTGTATTTTGCACTTTATTAGTATTGGCATCTTTCAACATAAATGCTGCTTAATGTTTGTGAGGTTCTGCACATTGACTTTTTTGCAGGTGCAGATCTTGTTTAAAAAAAAAAGAAGCTTAGTTTGTTAGGTTTTGCTGTGTCTTTAAATCGTTTGTTTTGCCTTTTATGGTTACTAATGGTTAGTTAGTTTGTTCGTGTGTTACAAAGTGTGTGACTGTCTCTTAAGTCAATTCTGGACTACAATAGAGCAGATGCAGATGATGAACAGTGTTTTCTGTGGGACATAATAAGTCCCTTTGGGGTGGACTTTGGACTTTTCTCTCTTAGTAAACCTATAACATGCACAAAAAAATATAACAACACCATAAAGGAAAGGGGAAAAGCCAAAAAGCATAATATGGGCATTTCGCAACTTTCGCAAAAAGGCCCGCGAAATCCTGGAGGGACTGATTGATGTATAATCTGACCAATCAAAGCCCTTGCTGTCTGCGTCGCCTCGACGCGTAGTTACAAATTTTTGGAGGTGCACATCAAGCTACGGCGGAGGGGTAGGAGAGGGGTTCGCGTCGACGGATAGGGGTCTGCGGGGGTACGCCGTCGATTCGACGCAGCAGCATAAAACAGGCTTAAGCCGGAGCCGGAACTAGTGTCTGTTCTTGAGCCTGAACCAGTGTCTGTTCCTGAGCCGATATCTGTCTGCCTATCTGTCTGCCTATCTGCCCACCACCACCCCCTTCACTAGGAAGGACTATCTATCTATCTATCTATCTATCTATCTATCTATCTATCTATCTATCTATCTATCTATCTATCTATCTATCTGCCTACCTATAACCTATAATAAGGTTTCTGTCTGTCAATCTATCTATCTATACCCACCACCACCCTCTTCACTAGGAAGGACTGTATCTATCTATCCATCTATCTATCTATCACCACCACCCCCTTCACAAGGAAGGACTATCTATCTGCCTACCTATAACCTATAATAAGGTCTCTGTCTGTCAATCTATCTATCTATACCCACCACCACCCCCTTCACTAGGAAGGACTTTATCTATCTATCTATCTATCTATCTATCTATCTATCTATCTATCTATCTATCTATCTATCTATCTATCTATCTATCTATCTATCTATCTATCTATCCCCACCACCACCCCCTTCACAAGGAAGGACTATCTATCTGCCTACCTATAACCTATAATAAGGTCTCTGTCTGTCAATCTATCTATCTATACCCACCACCACCCCCTTCACTAGGAAGGACTTTATCTATCTATCTATCTATCTATCTATCTATCTATCTATCTATCTATCTATCTATCTGCCTACCTATAACCTATAATAGGTTTCTGTCTGTCAATCTATCTATCTATACCCACCACCGCCCCCTTCACTAGGAAGGACTGCATCTATCTATCTATCTATCTATCTATCTATCTATCTATCTATCTATCTATCTATCTATCTATCTATCTATCTATCTATCTATCTATCTATCTATCTATCTATCTATCTATCCCCACCACCACCCCCTTCACAAGGAAGGCATATCTATCTGCCTACCTATAACCTATAATAAGGTTTCTGTCTGTCAATCTATCTATCTATCTATACCCACCACCACCCCCTTCACTAGGAAGGACTCTATCTATCTATCTATCTATCTATCTATCTATCTATCTATCTATCTATCTATCTATCTATCTATCTATCTATCTATCTATCTATCTATCTATCTATCTATCCCCACCACCATCCCCTTCACAAGGAAGGCATATCTATCTGCCTACCTATAACCTATAATAAGGTCTCTGTCTGTCAATCTACCTATCTATACCCACCACCACCCCCTTCACTAGGAAGGACTTTATCTATCTATCTATCTATCTATCTATCTATCTATCTATCTATCTATCTATCTATCTATCTATCTATGCCCACCACCACCCCCTTCACTAGGAAGGACTCTATCTATCTATCTATCTATCTATCTATCTATCTATCTATCTATCTATCTATCTATATATCTATCTATCTGCCTACCTATAACCTATAATAAGGTTTCTGTCTGTCAATCTATCTATCTATCTATACCCACCACCACCCCCTTCACTAGGAAGGACTCTATCTATCTATCTATCTATCTATCTATCTATCTATCTATCTATCTATCTATCTATCTATCTATCTATCTATCTATCTATCTATCTATCTATCTATCTATCTATCCCCACCACCATCCCCTTCACAAGGAAGGCATATCTATCTGCCTACCTATAACCTATAATAAGGTCTCTGTCTGTCAATCTACCTATCTATACCCACCACCACCCCCTTCACTAGGAAGGACTTTATCTATCTATCTATCTATCTATCTATCTATCTATCTATCTATCTATCTATCTATCTATCTATGCCCACCACCACCCCCTTCACTAGGAAGGACTCTATCTATCTATCTATCTATCTATCTATCTATCTATCTATCTATCTATCTATATATCTATCTATCTGCCTACCTATAACCTATAATAAGGTTTCTGTCTGTCAATCTATCTATCTATACCCACCACCACCCCCTTCACTAGGAAGGACTGTATCTATCTATCTATCTATCTATCTATCTATCTATCTATCTATCTATCTATCTATCTATCTGTCTATCTATCCCCACCACCACCCCCTTCACAAGGAAGGACTATCTATCTGCCTACCTATAATAAGGTCTCTGTCTGTCAATCTATCTATCTATACCCACCACCACCCCCTTCACTAGGAAGGACTTTATCTATCTATCT